>NW_017731952.1:541481-575983 GCF_001890085.2 Hipposideros armiger
CTGTTTCAGCAGATATAATCAAATTGTTTCATTTACTTTAGCATCCAAATTCAAGCTCTGTAGTGCAGTTTTAAACATAAAAAAAGTTGCTGGCTTGGTATATGCTGATGTCTTTGCTTGATTCTCCTTAGATTGAAAGCAGGTAAAGAGTTTGCAAATAATTTTTGTAATTTTATATGGAAAATATTACAAGAGCATGCAAAACGTTTAGTAGCATAGTGATTTTTGCTTAAAGTACATGTTCACCAGAACCTCCTTCATAAATTACTACCCTTTGGAAACATTTAAGAAAGTACAAAATTGAAATTTTGTTAAACCTTGCCTTGGAGGAATTCTATGTATATTAGAAGGGGAAAACAATCTAACTTTCCTTTAGTTGTTAAAATGGGAGAAATGAAAAAGCTAGATGCATGAATAATGTTTCTTCTCTGGTAGCTCATGATTCATGGATTCCCTCGCTGAGAAGAATCATTGTAGAAATCTAGACCCTCTAAAGATGTATGCAGAGGATCAAAGATGCCTAGTCTCTTTTCTTGCCCTTCCTTGTGCTTATCAAACTTTATATTTCCTTTCATTTGGTGTCATAGCCACGTGCATATGTAGTACCTAAAGTATGTTTGTCTCAACAAGCCAGAAGTAATAGAAAGTAATTTTTTTTAATTAAAGTTTATTGGGGTGTAAATTTTGCCACCCTAAAGGATATGATATCAACCAGAGAAAGAGAATTTTATATAATAGATAGAAGTCATCATTTACCTCCATTTTCAAAACCAGAACAAATATTTGCTTGAGACCTACTGAGATGGCCATTTTGCCAAATGGTACATATAACAACATTTNTGCCCTCATATGTGGGATCCGAACCGGGGCCTTCTGGCGTCCCAAGCCAGTTCTTAACCAACGCGCGATTCGGCCGGGCCGCCAATTCATTTTTAATCAAAACTAGAAACTCAGAAATAGAGAAGGTATGATTTGAAGAAAAAAAAAAAGACTAAAGGTAAGTATTCAATCCTCTTAACTATTATTTATTAAACATATGTAAGTTGAGGTTACAAAATAAAATGCAACGTTATAAACCCAAACAATGTAAAAATAATAATAAAACACAAAAATTAAAGATAAAGGAGAGAGAGAAAATGTGAAAACATGTGATAGTACTATCCCCCTATTCTTTCATAGCAGGGAGTAAATTGAAAATGTTAAAAATTAAAATATGTAACTTTAAAATATTTTGATGCCAATATCAATATTTTTCATGTTTTCTTAACTTTAGAAAGCCCTTTTATGAAATAATATTTCTTGAGATGAGGAAATATGTATTTGAAGTTCAATGGTTCAATACAAGTAATATTAAATTTAATAATTTTTATTTCAAAATAGCATTTATAATTTTAGATACATAATGATGAACTACTTTTATTTTTTTAAAAAGACAAGAAGCAGATATGCCAAGATATTAACAATGGTTCATTTTAAGTAATGGAAATATAGATCATTATAATTCCATCCCTGCTCTTTTCCATGAGTTTTCAAATTTGAAAAAGAAAAAAAAATTAAAGCAAGAGTTAGAGCTGGAACAGAGGTCTCTGATAAGAATTTTTCTCAGATATTTCTGCTTCTAGGTGGGTCTTTAAGAATTTTTGTCTTGGGCTAGCCAAGTAGCTCAGTTGGTTAAGAGTTAGCTTAAGAGTGTGAGCTCTGAGCAACAGGGCCGCCAGTTCGATTTCCACATGGGCCAGTGACGCTGCGCCTGAGCTGAGCTGCCACTGAGCCGCCAACAGGTGGCAGGATGGCTCAGCTGGTGAGAGCACATGCTCCTAACAACAAGGTTGCCTGTTTGATGGTGGGCTACGCCCACCCACAACTAAAGACTGAACTCGGCACCTTGAGCTGAGCTGCCAACCAGATAGCTCAGTGGGTAGAGCATGCACTCTTAACAACAAGGCTGCTGGTTCAACTCCCACATGGGATGGTGGCTACGCCCACCTGCAACTAAGATTAAACACAGCACCTTGAACTTAGAGGCCACGAGCTGCTGATAGGCAGCCAGATGGTGACTGGCGCCCTCCACAACTAAGATTGAAGAACAACAACTTGGCTGGTCCCCCTCCCCAATTCCCCAATACTGTTCCCCTCCTCTAATCCCCCAATTAAAATAAATATAAATAAATAAGAAATAAATAAGAAAAAAAGGGTTAAAAAATAGAATTTTTGTCTTGAGCAGCTGAGGAACTGTAGCTGCTTGTACACTTTATCATGCACATATTGTAATGTGTACGTATGTTTGTATAAATGTTTTTACTACTGGAAAAGGAAATAAGTAGCCATCCTAGTTCTCATTTAATGTCCACCCCTCTGACTCCCCCGCTCTTCAGGCCTTAGCTCGCTCCTGTTCTTCCCTTTCTCAGTGGATTTAAAGAAACACAACATGATGTAATGGAAAGCTTGCATCCTACTTCCTCGCTTAGCCTCCGCTTGGTCACTTCTCTTTCCAGGACTTCCGCCTCATCTATAGCACATTCCCCCCTGCCTGATAAGAAGACTTCAGCAAATTACTCTGAAAAGACACTTGGGTTGGAACTAGAGAGCATGAAACAGAACTAAGTGTTCTCAACTAAGTGTGCTCCAGGAGGACTGTGGGTAGAGAAAGGTAGCCGGTTTGTAGCTGAACCAAGATGCTCAACTTGGCTGATGAAAGCCCACAGCACAAACACGTTGGTTAGATTTGTCAATCCTTAAAATTTGTGATTCTTTTTCACAGACTTAGGTGGGAGTAAGGTGGGGAGGAAATAAGACAGGAAACAAGAGCGCATATTTCGAAAGTTCATTAGTGTGCAAAGTGAAGAGAATTTGGGGGAGGGGCAAAGGTGCAAAGCAGCTGTGCGATGGCTCTTTCGGCAAAATATTTGCGTAGCTCTGGACTTCACACAGGTACCTTCCTTTACCCTCGTGACAACCCTGAGAGTTCAGAAGTGGCATCACTGTGGGCCTCACTTTACAGATGACGGAGGCTCTACCCAGTCAGAGATTTCCCCATGAGGGGGAGAGGAAGCATTCCAAGCCAGACCTGCTTACTCCGAAGATGATGATGCTATTTCTTGTGTGAGTCTTTCAAATATAAAGTCAGCATAGCCCTAAGCTCATTTAGCAAATAAACAAAGCAGAGAACTTGAGGAAACACACACAAAAAGTGTCCAAAAACACTCTCCAAATTGCCCAGGACCACGTAGTGAAAGCTCTTAGTCCTGACTTGCGCTGTTCCTTCTCTGTGGACAGACAGCACCCATCCAAATGCCTCTGAGTTCCCCACACACAGTGCACAAGGCTCAGCCAGAGCCCTACAAGGAGGAAGTGAAATAGTGTGTGGGGGGCCGTGAGTCACACATTAACTTGTGAAGTACTCATGCATACTTCATTCCCCATATTGTCTCACATCCATCTGTATATGACTTCACTGATCTGCTTGCAGCCTCGTCAGACTCACGGGTCGGTGTCACGGAATTACTCTTACATCTAAAGAAAGTAATACAATTTTTAGAAAATACTGATGTGCTCTATATTTCTAAGCCCCTGGAGAGGCTGAAGTCCTGTCAGTCTTTCCAAGAAACTCTTTTACATCAGATTCTAGTGGCTAATTTTCTCATTAACCTTCACTAATGCACTCTTTGGTAGTTTGAAGGACTGTAATTGTAATAATTATAGCTCACATTTCTTGAGCACGTACAGGTGTTGTGCTAGATGTTTTGTTTTGTTTTGTTAGTATCATCTCACGTAACAGAATTAATATCTTCATATTTTAGATGATAGAACTGATCAGAAACATTAAGGAGCTCACTCCTGATTGCACAGCTTTTATGTAACAAGGATGAGATTCAAGCCCTAGTGCAGCTGATTCCAAAGCAATATTCTCAGCCACTGGACTATCATCTTAATGTTCCCTCTGGTTAGCATCACAGCTGAAAGCACAAAACACCTGCTAAATGGCTCAATAACCTCTTAAGAATGGACTTGGGAAATCTTTATGGCAGCATGGCATTGTGGCTAAAAGGTGGGCTTTGGAGTAAAGAGGCCTCAAGTTCAACTCCCAGCTCTGGCACCTACAATCTGGTGACATGCTCGAGCCTCAGCTTCTCTAGTGAAATAAGGATAATGAGCAGCAGCATCATAGTTGTAATTATCAAATGAGATAATATCTAAAATGTGCTTAGACTGATGGCTACTGTATTGCAGGGACTGAGGAGTGTCACTATGATTCATATTAAGCCAAAATAGAAGCAACCATTCCCTTCTGTCAACCACCATTAGCAATTTATTGAGAGTATAATGAATAAGGGCTTGCAAATTTTAAAACTGTTGACTGAAATTAATCAATTACCTGTCAGAGAGATCCCATTTTTCTAGTGACACATTTCAATATTTACCCTAAAATGACACTTTTGCAAAAGCTATCCAGTAGGTAAATTGGCTAAGTAATATTTATGAAGCACGTATTTTGAGCCTTCCCTCAAAGAGTTTTCAGGACTTGTTACATAACAATAGAATGTTACATGACAACACAAAAGGCAATCCAATATAGGCAATCTTGCAAAAGCACTATTGGATAAATCCCATTTGAGGGGTATAAATAATGACACTTAGCTCAAAGTGAGGTCTTGTGAGCCAGGAAATTTGTATAGGTTAAGAGGGAAAGAAATAAGTTAAGAAAAGGGCAAGACAGTGAAAAAGAAAGTACTGGGTGGTGCAGAGTTGGGGCAGGGAAGAAAGAACTGGAGAGGAAATTTGTATCTGAGTAGCTGTCATGGGGCATGGATGAGGACTTGGTGGAATAAGAGTGAAGTAAATAAAAAATCAGCTGCTCGCACCCCTTCTGCTCTCTACTCATAGACACAGCTAAGGAGTAGGAATAAAATCAAAGCCCTATTATAAAGGGAAATTCTTAAAATAACTTCCTTTGGGGAATCTCAGCATCACTGTCCCATGGAGGAGTTTTAGAGTGATGACTGCTCACCACCCTAAATCTGCTCTGAATTTGGAACGTATTAAGAGCAGTAAGACAAAAAAGTAAAATAGCCAAAATACAATAGCAGCTCATAAACCTATTGGCTGGGTGAAAAATGGGGTTGGAACTTGGCCAAGTTTTGTAGCTAATTAATCGACCCAATAAGGGACAAAATCATTTAACAGACTCCCATCCAGGGCAGGCTGCTGCACATTGCAGAAAAGGAGACCATATACATCCCTCGGGTGGGTGGTTATGAAAATAAAACAGAGAGCGTTCTCAGTGCTCCTATCCTACTCCCAATTCCACCAGTCAGATGTGGAGTGAGGAGAGGAGGACAGACCTTTCCCTCCCAATATTCCAATATTGGCCCTGTTGGGGAGAGAAAGTGGTATTTATGGGTCTGGTAGAAATGCAGGGAAGTAAAAATATCATATTTGATATTTTTTCTTCAAATAGACTTTTTCTTCTCTCTCTGATGTTACACACATTATCACCCTAAACCAAGCCCCTCAGGCCACAATGCTTTCACATCATCACTCAGGCACAGCACACATTTATCATCTCTCCTAAGTTTTCTCACACTAAAAGCTCTCTTTCCTCTCCTATATTACCAAACACCTTTTATAAATTATCCCCCACATAGTGTATCTCACCCACATCCTGAGCTCCAAAGGTGAGGTCCACAATTAGACAAAATTGTTTAAACAAAGTACATGCTTTCTTAAAGGCACAGAGACACAAAAGAGATGGCCTGTCAATCTTCCGGACCCCTTGTTAGGTACCAGTGTCCTCAGCTTTGTTGTGTCCAAGTTATCAGTGAACCCCACTGAGGGTATCTTGTGGAATTATGAGCACAGGCATCCTGAAAGCAAATAGACTCAATTTTTCCTAGAAGAGAGAGGAACATCAAGAAGGCACAGTATACCTGATACTCAAAGTGAACCATCTGTATCTTAAGACAAAGCACTTAAAAATAGGAAAATAGGGACATTTTATTGGTACTAACGTACAGGCACACAACAGGAAGGGACCTTACTCACCCTGTTGTTATTATGGACAGCCCCGCTGTTTTCTTTCCCCTTTTCAAATCTCCCTGGATGGTAGAGTAATGGTTCTCAGTGGTTCCCTAAACCAGCAATGCCAGTCTCTCTTGGGAACGTATTAGAAATGTGAACTTCTGGGTCTTATCTCAGACCCACTGAGTCAGAATCTCTGGAGACAGGGCCCTGCAATATGTATGTTTTAAAGGGCCCTCCAGGTGGTCCTGATGCAGAAGTCCTGCTTTAGCGCTTCCTCCAAGTATTCCCCATTTTCTTCCTCAAACAGTTGACACCATCAGTTAATAGTCCTCTTCCCCACCCCAAACTATACACTGCGTTCTCTTTGGCAGACCCTGGAACCCACAAGTGAGAAATACTATAAAGGTTTATATTCAGAACAAAGGGCACTGGGAACAGGTTTTTATTCCCCTCTTTGGGGTTTTTATATACAAAAGAATAGATCCTAAAACTATTTGGTTGTCTGAAAAGTCATGATGCATTTTTGCAACGAAAAACATAGACAAAATACGTCATGACTTTTCCGACAACCCAATACAATACGAAGCCTAACTCATACCATGGCTCTTGTAGATAAAAACCTAGCTTAGATTAGGTTAGACTCATTACAAATAAACTCTTTTGAGAAATTAAATACCCATTATTTAATTTCTAGTTGGATCACAAGTAAAAATTTGACCTTTGACCTTGATTTTAGTGCCTCTACCACTATGACACAACTAATTTAAACTGCCCAGTTTTAGAAGCTTATTTATTATCTTCCAAACATTATCTGAGTATTTAAGAATCTGATCAGTAAGGACTGCTTTACTTATTGTCATTTCCTTCCCTCTAACTTCCCTACCTTTTTTTTATTTTGTGGCCTCATTTTTCAGCCAACAACACCTGTAAACCTTGGGAGTTTTTGTTTGTTTGTTTGTTTTTGTTTTTTGTTTTTTTAATGCCCAATGGGTAAGGAAAGGCCAGCTGGAAATGGTGATGAAAACAAAACTCAGAGAGGATGGGGAAAATTTTAATTCAGGAAAGTGAGCAAGGATAAGACAAAATTCAAAGAAAGTTGAAGAATTTGGGGTCCAGATGCGGCCCTTAAGCTTAGTGTACTGAATTAGCATCATCAGTAAATTGAGCTGAACATGAGACTAGCTGCTTAAAAATCCATTCCAATCAGCTTTTGTCCTTGCCCATAAAAGCACAAGTTGGTTGAGGTAACTATGCGCTAAATAGGTTTCCTGCCTTCCATTTCTCATTTCCTAGTTAACTTTGTCCAATATGTTTCTGAGAATTGCTTTGGCCATTTTCAGATAGGGAATGTTGTTCCACTGGGTTCTGTCCAAATTTTCTCTGAGTGCTTTGAAAGAAAAATAGCTGGATGAAAAGGTAGAGTTTGGATTGATCTGGAGACCTTGGACCCATAATTGTGATATTTGGCCTAGGTGATGTCTGAGGAGACAATTTTCTCTGACACAACAAATAGAGCTTTCTTGCCTTAACTGGATTTTCAAATGCCAATTGTACATTAGGTGGCTAATAACTAGAGTTGATAAACTCTTTATTCTCCTGTGACAAAAAAAGTAGAGTACTCATAATATAAAAACTTCAGTTTGCAAACGCCATGTACTAAGAATATTATATCCTTATAATAAAAAATTAAGAAATGAACAAGGCGTCAGACCTTTTTATTTCTCTTCTTCTTCCTTTCCCAATCTTCCAAATATAATAAAAAGGTTTTCATATTTGGTTTTGCTCTCTTATAGTCCTGAAATTATTTCAAAATCTACCTGGTTTATAACCACCACTATCCCCACCCCCCGCCCCCCAACACACACAGCATAAATATTGAAAGGAGGTTCTGCTACCTTTAATCTATTTAGAACGTTAATTTTTGGTCCTCAGTTCTGCAGTACTGCACAGGTGGTCCCAAACATGTGTGTCTGATATAAGAGAAAAACCATAGACAAAGATCACTAGAAGTGTACCCAGTAGAGATACAAAGCCAAAGAAATCTCTTCATTTCCTCTTTTACTTAACAAGAACATATTTGACAAAAACAAAAGTTATTGTTCCCTTGAATGGCATTGGCGAGCTACATATTCAGGGAGGATTGCATGTGTATAATGTGTAGTTAGAGGTTAATCACTATTTCATTTCTATTTCGCAGCAACCAAATGCTTACATAGGTTCTTTGGCTGTTCTTTGGCATTTTATCAGTTAAATGAAATTAATTTATTCCACAAATATTTATTAAATGCCTACAACAGTCCTCGTAACATAGTAGGCATTAAGTAACTATGGTTGCATAGAATGTTCTTTGAGAACTTGCTAGATGGAGTCTCACTACTAAGTTCCCTGGCTGAAATGATTCATAAGCAAGCATGGAAACTACTTCCTCGCAGAGCTCTGAGCATATGACCATGAAACCATTTACATACCAAGCATCTCTGGCCTCTTCCGTCCTCTACCCCTAGCCATTGCCACCACTGTTAATGAGACAAGTGATCTAAGAGCTTGAACCATGTGCCAGTAAATCCATCTCTAAGGCTCTGCTCAACAGTACGTCCTCCCCTGGGTCCACGGCAGGAAAACATGCACCGTTTGAAATCTGAGCCATCCACTGCCATAGAAAAGGACATGAATCAAATACCCACAGCAAAGCCTGATGCTCACTGGCTCATCCACTGTAGCAATTCCAATCACTGATGTCATATGGGTTTACTCAAAAGAACAAACCTATCAAAAGCTTTTGTGCCCAAATAGCTTTTGTGCTCCTGGGGAGCTTAGAGATGAAAATAATACTGGTACTGCTCTCAAGGATCTTCTTACCTGGGGGCCTTCCCAGACATCACTCGCACCACTTTTCCTCAGCAGGAACCCCTTTGTTCTTTGTGCCTCTCTCTGCACTTAGAAAAACTCTCAGTAATACCAATCATCCCACTCAACTAAAAGCATCTGCATGCTCCTTGAAAACAAGCACTCTGGCTTCTTCATCTCACATGGATGATTTTCAGGTAGATTTTCTTTGTTCTTAATGAGTCAATGAACAAAAATCACTTAGCCAGAGCCCACAAGCCATATAAACATCGGAGGCATCTGTTCAACCTGCTGTCTACCCACCTAACAGTCCTAAAAGGTCCTTGCCATCATTCATCATTATGTGCAAAACCTAGAAAATGTTCTGCTCAATTATTCTATTAAAATAAAACTACATAATTTTTGCAGAGGTGTGACCTTAGAGATCTTATACAAATCCCTTAATTTCACAGATGAGGATTCTAAAGCCCCAAGAAGTTAAGATCATACAGCTAATGAACGGCAGAGAAAGGATAGAATCCAAGTCTCCCTGCTACCTGCCCAGTGCTTCGTTTACTCTCCACAATCTAGATGCGGCTTGTTGAGGTTACATTTCTGAGGCTCATGGTGGGGCCTGGGGAAGGCACTAGCAGTTGAGCTGAATTCAGAAAGAGGGAGACAATCCACCAACTACTCTATTTCTTTTCTCTCCCAGAGGCATAAACCCTGGTCGAAAGCTTAGTACAAAGAATAAGAAAGAGAAGGAAAGAAGGAAATCTATATCACATGCAGCTGAGGAGATATAAGGAGGTCCTCTAGGACTGTTTCAGATATATAACCAAGGATCAAGATGGGCTGTGCCCAGGTCAGATCCTCTGCAGTAACTGAGCTCCAGAATAGAACCTTTGCGCCTGTCCTGGTCGGACTCTGTCTCCTGGAGATAGACCTAGAATGTGCATATCCCATAACCTTAGAAAAAAGGAGAAGGCAACACTTCCTGAAGCTTTCCCCAGGCAGTGCCTCATCCCTTAACTCACTGAGTATGTACTAAATGGCAGGCAAGAAGCTGAGGTCTGTGGCTACAAAGATGAATGAAGAATCTCTCCCTGCTTTCAGGTACTCGCTGTCTGTGAAATCTCCCAGTGAGGACTCTTTAGAGGGCCTAGTGTACCACACACACACACTCACACACACACAGTCACACACACACACTCACACACACATACTCACATACACACACTCACACACACACACTCACACACTCACACTCACACACTCACACTCACACACTCTCACACACACACTCACACACTCACACACACACTCACACACTCACATACTCTCACACACACACTCACATACTCACACTCACACACACACTCACACACACACTCACACACACTCACACACATACTCACACACACATGCACTCACACACACACACACTCATACACTCATACACACACTCACACACTCACACACGCACTCTTACACACACACATGCACTCACACGCACACACACTCACACACACTCACACATACTCACACACACACTAAATGTATTAGAGACACGTGAGATTCTCTGTCACTACTCAGAATTTGACACTCAATAATTACACCCAGAACCCTAAACTTGCTGTCTTATGACTAACACTGGTTAGGCTTCTCCCTACCTCTTGTCCTATGTCCTCAAAACAAAAGGCAACTGTTTCCAGGTGCTGTGAAGGTTTATGGATTGTGCCTCTGCAAAGGTCAAAATGGACAATGCTTCAGAGCAGAGTATTTGAGCAGCACAAGTGCTTAGGCAAAAGAAAGGACAAATTAATTCCCTTATCAAAGTGTCCCTCTCAGAACACATGCAATAGTTTTCACGTAACCAAGAGTTACTGCTTCTCTTCAGGAGGTACAATTAGCACTGTATTTACAATAGTCACACACAGACGTTAAAGACAATTTTATAATGATCAATTCTTTTGGTTTGGTTTTGTTTTTTAAGGAGGGCGAAGCCCATGTGGGCATCGAACCAGCAACCTTGGTGTTATCAGCACCATACTCTAATCAACTGAGCTAACCTGCCACCCCAATAATTATTATTACTCTTAAATTTATTTACATAGATCTTGACATAATATGTGTGAAGTATAATACAAATTCTTGATATTGGCAACCAGATGAACATTTAATATTAGGATTATGAAGTTTTATATTTATAAAAATAGCCAAAATTTAAAAATAAATTTTAAATGCCAGCTTTATTTAAAATTTGTTATACTCATTAATTATAGTTTGTTTTCACTTGCTTTTAATACATTTTGAATATTTTAGGATAAATGTAGCTTTTAAAACATATATGATAAACAAATTTTTTATCTTTACATTTACTCTAATTGATATTTTTGCCAAAATATAATGAAATTGTATACTTTTGAGCACAAATACACTTTATATCTAAAACTTTAACTTATGTTTATAAATAGCACTTAAATTATTCAAAATAGTAAGTATAACAACATAATTAGTGAGTTTGCTACAATAAAGAGAAAAATATATCTTGCAGAATAAATATATAATAATTGATGAAATATACATATATTTTATTCATTCAAATATCACTAGCCAATAATAGATTACCAAAACATGCATAATAATAATTAAATTTAGTCATCTTTAACATTGTGCCAACTTTCTATTATGTAAAAACCACGGCTTCACCCACATTATTCCTATTTTGTTGTTATGAAGGTATATCTGTCAAAGTAGAAAGAAAGAACATATGTAACAGTTTTTTAGCTTGATTTAGAACATGTTATGTGTGTAGACATATGGTTTGTGAGCCTCCATTTGTCCTCTCATCCCAAGTGCTAAAATGGTAGGGGCAGCCAGTTGTATGAGTCACCCAAAGTTAACATAAAATAATTAAGCTCCAAAGTAAGACAAAAAGGTAAGTAGGAAAATAACCATCTTCTCTTTTCTTGGAGTCAGGACTCTTTTTCTTGAATACTCACAGTTTCAGGTAGAACCTCACAGGACATAAGGCTGTGGACACTGAGTGTTACCGTCCGTGGAGCCAGAAAGACTGATTTGCCAAATGTTCCTGGAGGGGCTGCTGTATGTGAATGGAAGCGGTTTGCATCTATGTTTAAGGGTGACATAAAGTACAAAGGATGCAAAAATAAAGGAATTTTCAGGTTTAGAGGCCCTTTCGGTGGTTGCCATGTCCTGATTGTACTGGGACTTGAAGGTGATCAGCCTGGAAATTCTCTGTTTGGCCATAACGGGATGATTTCTGTGGGTCTGTTTCATCGCAGTGTGTCAGCAAGGCTATGTATGGTGAAACACAATTATTCTATTTTTAGTTTTCATTTTAGAGCCCTTGGAGAGAAATGCATTCATCTTCCATTCGTAATGTCTTACTCTTTCTTTGCTTTTTGTGAATCTTTTGGTATTTTTCTTGAGTTTTCCAGTTCATCTCCCCAAACAACCTTACTCTTAGATTGTACCTTACTCTTCATAAATTGACATTAAAGCCTAGAAATTTTCTCTCTTTGGCAATTTTTACACAGATATTTTTAAGTTGGCTAAAATTTATTTCAATTGACACAGGGCTGTCTGTCTCTGCCTTCATGCCTTCATCGCCTTTCACATTATAGAATAGGGTCTTATATTCGTATTATCAGGCACCCATTGACCTTAAGAAAATGTAAATAAACAGACAAAAGATGAAGGCAGTGACAGCAGGGAATCCCTATTTAAATAGTGCAGGCAACACCCCCACACACACACTATCCCCTAACTCCATCCCATCCAAGGAGTGCATGCTTGCATGAGGCTGAGCTGGGAGCTTTGAATCTGCCATGTCCCATGCACTGAATATGATTCTAGTATTTAAAGACACAATTTTTTCAGAAATTATCCCTAAATGCAAACCAGACATGCATGAGACTCAACCGCAGAAGCAGCATCCTGTCCTAAAACTAGAGGAAAACGACCGGTGCTGAGTATATTGAAGACAGCATACTGCTCTCCAAAGTGTTGCCCTCTTTAGTAATGCGATTAGTTATGATTTTCACCTTATAAACCAACTGCAGAAGTAAACCTTTATGGAAGCTAGGAATTAGAATTATATGTTCAGCACCATCTGCCGTAGGTACTTAGTGAATAGCACCTGTGTTTGATTAATCCTTTGTGTCCCCTGCAGCCCCAACACAGTGCCTTGAACTGAGAGGTGTTGGAGACTCTGTTTTGAATGAATAAATAAAAATAAATTCCCAAGTATTGAAAGCTGTGTCTCTCTGGTGGCCTCTGTAATCCATGTAATGAAGTGATCACTACATGGCTACTACCATATTGATACTAGCTGTTTCTAAGATCTTATTTAAAAAAGCAGTGCTTCACAAAGTGTGGTCACCAGATCACCTGCTTAAGAATTAGTCAGATATATTGAACAGTAATTGCATGGGCCCCATCCCACGGCTCTTGATTAAGCATCTCTGGGAGTGAGGCCCCAGAACCTGCACTTGTTCGTGCTCTCCAGCTGAGTCTGGTACACCCCAAACTTTGAGGGCCAACGTGTTAGTGGTTCTCGGTAGTGTCTGTGCCTTAGAATCAGTGGGGGAAGAGATTGTTAACTAATAATAGCTGGCTCACCCCAGACTAATAAGTCAGAATCCCTGGGATGGGCCTGGCCATCAGCATGTGTTTAAAGCTCCTCAGGTAATTCTCATGTGCAGTCAGGTCTGAGAACCACTGCTTCAGGTGCACCTTTATCCCACTTCGAGCCACTTAACATCTGCAGTACCAGCTACATCCAGCAAACAGAGGGCGCTAGGCGAGAGTAGGAGAGGATCAAGGACAACAAAATATACAAATGTCAGAGTCTGTGGGGAAACTAAACTCTGGGCAAACTGTGTCACAGCACAGGTTTCCCAAAGAAGTCAGCAGGACAGTCAACATCACTGTTTCTCACCAAGCCAGTAAGAGAGCGACATTTGATGGGAGGCACCGTGAAGAGGTTCTTTGATACCCTATGTGTGTTACCTATCAATAATTAAACTGAATTCATGTCACTATTCCTAGAACTATCTCATGGTACACTCATTAGAATTAGAAAAGAGGATAAATTAATCTCTTATTTTAAAGAACAAAATGTTCAACTGTTCTCTGAAATAATTAATACCTATTTTTTTTGCATAAGCTGTTTATATAAAACTATCTATTGTCTCTTATGAGCCTCTCAACAACTACGAGCTATAAGCAGGAAAAATAAAACTTTCTTGGATAATTACATGAAAATAAGAATAAAAAAATACTTACATTTTAAAATTGTAAAACCTTCAACCCAGAGCAAACATAATCCTGCTAATCACAACTGATGGGCTCTTTTGTTTAAGAGCATTCCTCTGTCTTCCTCTGACAGTGGCATTATAACCAACACAGTTACTAACCTTGTTGTCAGCCCAATAGAAATACAAATTTTAGCCAAAGGTGGTAATTACATTATATAAAAATACATATTTTTATATTTATTATATATATACTATATATATTATATATATATCATCGACTCCTGACATATATGTGTGTGTGTGTGTATATATATATATGTATATATATATATATATATAGTATTAAAATTACACTAATGGTAACCACTATTGAGCATCTTTTATAATTGAAGAAATCAAACGTGACTTGTATTCATATTTTGATACAATTTTAATACAGTTTTTTTCTTTTCTAAAATGTGTATACATTTTTTTGGCACCTTTTTATGATAAAAACTCTGAAAAAATGGATACAGAAGGAATGTACCTCAACACAATACAGGCTATATATAATAAGCCCACAGCTAATATCACCTTTCTTCTGGACTCTATCTTTACAAAATAATTTCCACTTTGTTTCTTTTAGGACACAACTTTTATATTTGAAGGTGAAGAAAACAAACTCCTCAACAGTTTGAAACTTCTTCTATAAATTGCCGACAGCAACACACGCTCCTTTTCCAGTAAAGATCACTGTTTGAGAAAAGCCAAACTCCTTGGCCCTCTCTGGTGGTTTCTAGAATCCCAAACACTCACATGTTGCATTTAAGGTCCCTATCAAGAGCTTTAGTCTGTTCCCAGACAACTCTGAAGTTGTAGACATTGTCTTTGATGATGAAATGAGGTCTTATTTTGAGTACTTAGGATAATGATACCTGCATGGGGCCAATGCAACACCAGCAATTTTGGCAGCTACATTTATTTCAGGTAACATCTTAATTCCAAGTAAGTTATGAGATCAAATACATGGAAAGGATACTCCAAACTTAAAATAGAACTTTCACGCACATAAGACTAGAGGCTTCCTCTCTAAGTTAAGATCTGGGGAGAAGCTTTTAAATTTTAGATGTGTATTTTCCCTTTTTTTGTTTTTTGTTTTTCCATGTGGGAGTCGAACTGGCAACCTTGCTGTAAAGAGCACATGCTCTATCCACTGAGCCATCGCTTCAGCTCACCTCAAGATGCCAAGTTCAGACCCCCAGCCACGGGCGGGCGTAGCCCATCATCGAACAGGCCATCTTGTCATTAGGAGCATGTGCTCTCACCAGCTGAGCCATCCTGCCACCTGTTGGCAGCTCAGTGGCAGCTCAACTCGGGCGCAGCTCAGATGAAGCTCACTGGCCCACGTGGGACTCGAACCAGCGATCCTGTTGCTCAGAGCTCGTGCTGTTAAGCAAACTCTTAACCAACTGAGCTACTCGGTTGGCCCTATTTTCCCTTTTGATATCAATGTCTGTCAATAAATCAAAAGTTGGGGGCCTTCAATTCAATATATTAGACTTAGAAAATATTTTACCTCCCTTTCTTTCTTAAACCTATTGAAATGACAATAAAGGTACACAAAAAAAATAATAATCACAAAAGTTCTAAGAATTGGAAGATAGGGCATAAGTAGGTCAAAGATTTGGAAAATTTTCTTGAAGATGCATGGCATATGAGATTAAGTAGAAAAGAGAAAAAGGCACTACTTAGAGTACAAGAAAAGTACAAATGAAGGTCAGAGCTGTTACTTCACAAAGAGACACCTGAAATTAGGGGCCTGGAAGGGGACAGACATTAGTGCAGCTGACTGAAGAACCTGTGGCTGGCTTTTAGGTGGCACGTAATGAAGAAGGTTTATGCTTCTGATGTCAACAAGAAAAATTAAAAGAAACTAGAAATTCCAGAAAAAATAAAATGCTGTACAAAAATTCATGACAAAAACATGAAGCATGATTATAAGAAATTTGTGGACTCTATGAAACAAAAATCTTGAACTTGGAACTTGAAATAGTCTACTTCAAGCAGACTTGATTTAAGAACATAAATTACAGGGCTGGCCGAGTGGCGCGATGGTTAAGAACTCGCTTGGGACACCAGAGGGCCCCGGTTTGGATCCCACATATGAGGGCCAGTGACACTGCCCTCTACAGCTAAGATGCTGAACAACAGTTCAACCTCGAGCTGGGCTGCCGTGAGTCGCTGGTGACGGCGTAGGCTGCAGCCCTTGTGGCAGTGGGTTGCCATGGGCTACCGTGTGTAGCCAGCAGTTAGCGTGAGCGGCCAGCAGCCGCAGTGAGCGGCCGTCCAGAAGCCGGCGACTGATCTGCCTCGCCCGGGAAGAGCGCAATGATGGTGCCAACTTGGGCCAGTGAAGCGATGCCCTCCACAACTAGATTGAAGAACAAAATGACAGCAACTTGTCTGTTCCCCTTCCCCCAATTCCCCAGCACTGTTCCCATCCCCCCAATTCCCCAATAAAAAATTTTTAAAAAAGATCTTTAAAAAAACAAAAAGGACATAAATTACATCACCTCTATAGTCACATCTGGTTCTGCAGTGAATAATATTGAGCAAAATCATAATATTGTCAATGATGTTGATTACTTCTTGGTTTTCAGAATCAATATGTGGACAAATCATAAAACAATTAAAGCTACCATTCAGAATGCAAATGCTTTAAACCTTGGCAATGTAAAAATAATGGTAGAGCTGACTAAACAGCAGGTGTTAGAGAGGAGGGGAAGAGATGGGAGAGAATGGAGGAGAGATTGATCAACTCCACCACATTTTACACCATGGGTAGTTACTCAGTATATCTGATGGAACAAAAAATAAAAGCATAGCCAGTAGAAGGCACAAATGCAAAAAGGGGCGGTGGTGGAGACAGTGCAGGGAAAGAAGGAAGAGAGGTGGTAGATGTGAGCTGAAATGGTCATTCTAGTTATTTTTTACAGCAAGAGCTTAAAAGACAAACTTGAACTTATAAGCAAAGAAATAGATATTTAAAGTTCTATGAGATAGATATTTTGAGTTATAATGATAACCACTGGAAGAGCTAAAAGCAGGAAATATCCCGGCTTGTGGCCTGTTGGGAATAGGGCTATGGCTAATGGAAAGAGACATATTTTTTATTTGGCACCTTTATCATTGATCAAAATTGTATCCCCTTGAGCACATACTTTTAAGATTCTCATTCATGTGCTGATTTATAGCACCCTAAGTTTTCTACATTTTCAATTTTCTAATCCCAACTAATGAGGCAATGACTTTACACAATGACCAAAACTTGACAGCAGGTGAAATTTCCATGGCCTTCAACCCTAAGGCCAGTAGCCACCTCACTATGACTCTCCAAGTCTGGCATATAGAAGCAGACACTCCTGAACTATTTCCAACTGTCTGCTTATTTTTCCTGCCAGAATCACCACTTTTCTATGGATATTACCTTATCTTACAACCAAGCATCGTAAATCTTATGGTAGGTCTCTTTAATAAGGGGTGCTGGTTAAGTCCAGGAATTTCTCACTTTTGAACTACCAGAAAAGAAAAGGCTGCCAGGCTGACATCCTGACAATAAGACATCCCAACTTTGAGCTCCAGCAGAGGGTATTGATTACACCTTGGGGACACTCTTAGAAATTTCTGGATCCTGATGATAAGGATGGAAAAAAAATGATTGTTAAATTCTAGAAATATTCCCTCTGCCTACTTTAGATGCCAAAGCCAAATGCTAAAGAACCAGAGGTTAGAATGCAACACTGCAATCGGCTTCAGATGACAGGCTGCCATATTCTTCCTCCACTCTCCATCTTCATCCAGCCTCTGAGAACACCCCTAACTTCACTAGGTCTTGCTTGGTTTAATATGTCTTAACATCACTTCATTTTATTTGGTTGAACACATGATATAATACTAAGAGAAGAAAAAAAATGAAAACTAACTCAAATTATCAAAATTTATTAAAAGAATAGGCATTCAAGTTTGGCATAGTTTTTAAAAAGCGCATAGATTTTTAAACAATACAAACCTATTGTAGAATTTCAAATTAGAAAGGTTAAATAAGTTGGGTAAGGTCACACAATTTGCAAATATTAGATTATAGCCCAGAATTTTTGTTTTCTTTTCTAATAATGATTAGGCAGAATAGGAGATGATAATCCTCAAACCTATAAATCTACCCCAAACTTAATGAATATTTCCTGACCTGAAAATTGATGATGGTGCAAAGTTTTTTCTACATATTGGCAAATTTTTACTGAGGTTTATTCTAAGCTTTGAAAGGTTACTTAAGTTCAAGGAGATAAAAATTTGGATTTTTCCCATCAGATAAATCACAAAGAGGTAGGGACAAAAATCATTCTACCTGATTAAACCAGTCTCTGAGAGTATTAAACACCAGGGTGATTTATTTCTGAATAAAAAGGATTTTTTAAAGGCTAACCTATTTTCATTCCAGTATTGCAGAATTAGCATAACACATATTTTTCCTAAAATGAATCAATCTTTTTATCCAATTGTTCTTCTCCTGATATGGCTAAATGTAAATGTAAAATGTCTTAGTTATTATGAACAGTGGTGAAAAAAAATTAAAAACAGTGCCCTAAATGTACACTGATCACTCCCATAACATAGCTTCTCTATTTTACTTTAAACTTGGGAATTTATATTGCTTGCTAGAATTCATCTGAAAATAGATTACCTTTTCCTAGGTAATACCAATTGATAATTGTAGTTGCTTGGAGCAGTGTTAAGAAGAATACTAATGTTCCAAGTGCAGTGGTAAGAAAATCCCTAACAATTAACATATTTACTATGGAAGCAAAAAGAGAAAATTACAGTATGTGCTTATTATCTCTGTCAGGTGCTCAAATCTAGCACATTTTAAAATGCTGGATAGTTTTGTGTTTGTTTTTTTTAATAAAACACAATTTCATAAGTTGAAATTCTATAATATAAAATCTATACCGAGTCTTCAGAAATTACGAAAATTGTCAGTTACCTAAGCTGCCCCAGAAGGAAGATGGAAGTAGTCCAATATAAATATCAACTTGTCATTCAGAGTCCTGAATAGTAAAGTTATAGGAATCAAATGACGTGGTAACTTAAATCCTCTAATTTAACACCATCCTTCTCTAAACTCTGTTGATTTCTCTAGGGATTATTACTGTTCATATAATAGAAATATTTTCTTTATTTCTTAAACATTTTCTTTTGAATAAACAGAATAGGTAGCTTATTAATAGACGCATGTGAAATATATATAAACTTAACATATATGAACAAGGAGATATCACATCTCAATGAGAAAGAAAAGGATGATTCTGGGACAACTAACAAGCTATTAGCATTTAAATGTTTCAGTTAGATCCTCATCTCACACATATTACCAAAATTAATTCCATACAGATTAGATTTCAATGTGAAAGGTTATATCACTTTTTTTAAACCTACAAACAAATAGGTGAATTTTTACCTGATCTCTGAATAGGGAAAGAGTATTTAAGCTGAAAATTGATGGAAGTAATGACAAAAAAAAGGTCAAAATAGAACTATCAAAAATTCTAAGGCATATATTTTTTCAAAACATCAAAAGTAAAAATTAAAAAAAAAAGAAACCAACATAAAGATTTTAAAAATAGTTAAATAAATTGCTCTAGTTAAGAATGTTTTGGTTTAAAGGAATGGGTATCTACTCAATTGATTGCCCAAGGAAAGCTTGGGAAATGTAACTGAAATGAAGTACAGGAAGTATAGCTGAGTCTCATGGGACTAGGAAAATGATTAGGCAGCTCATCTCTCCATCTCCATCTCTCTGTCCACATGGTCTCTTTTCTCTGGCCTTCTGCACACTTCCTCTACTCTTTGTTCTGAAGAAATCCATGCCCACTCTTCTGCTATAACTTCAGTTTACATGTGGCTTTAACTAGCCTTGGTGCCAGTTCTGGCTCCATAACTCATCACCATCGTACTAATTCAGTCCTTTAGTGCCTTAGTCCCAAACTGCTGGGAAGAAGATATAATAAGCTCAACTTGAGTCTAGTGTCTGCACATGGTTCAGCCGTGTACAGCCCCTGGGCTACAGTGTGTCCCACAGACATATAACTGGCAAGGCCTACCTATTACTCTGTAGGTCTGGGTACAAGACTACTCCACAGAGAGGAACAGGGGATGGGCAGGCACCAAAGACACATCTACACACATTTGATGGTATTGTGATGTTAACACAGAGGTTCATAATAACAGGTGTTAAGCAAGAAAGCGTACTGCAAAGTTTTACAGTCAAATCATCTCCAATAAGTGAAGAAAAAAATCATGGCTATGTTAGTGATACTAGACAAGGGTGACACTTTGTTTTTCTGATTTATTATACTAGTTTATACTTTCCAAAGTTTCCACAACAAACATATATAGTTCTAGTAATCAGGAAAAAAAGAAAGTAAAAGATCAATGAAAAGCCGGAAGTATTGGAAACTAATCTCCAAGTATTCAATTTAGGTTGAGTTCTCAAGTCACTTTTTGTGACAGGACCCAACTTTCAACCTCACCACGTTCCTCCTTGCTTCCATTCTTGTGGTCATGTTGACTAGAATATCCTTTCAGGCTTTCTCTGCTCGGTGGGTGCTGCTCATCCCTCAAGGGGTGGCTGAAATAGTCAGCCTTCCTCAACTGCTATTGTCCCAACAAAACTCCTTCTCTGTGTCGTTGAGCCCTGAATTTGCAACTCTACTACAATCCTCATCTCAAGTGTGTTTTCATTGGCTGTATATGCCTCTGCTTCCCAACTACACTTGCAATTCCTTTTAGGGAGATATTCTGTGGGATTAATGCTGTTTCATCAGCAGCCATAGGACATAAGGAAGGGTAGGTTCTCAATAAATGTTTTGCTGAATATATGTTGAAAATTCAAGGAATTTTTTCTTTGGGGGTCAGCAACTTCGAATTGTTCTCATACCAAAACACTTTTTACTAAGAGAAAGAATAAGATGTTGGTGACACACTGGAAAAAAACATGGACTTCAGAGTTCAGCACATGGGTTCTGAATCTCAGCTCTGTTACTCACTAGTTGAATAAATTATTAAGTGTTTCTGAGCCTCAATTTCCACATCTTTAAAATGAGAGTGACAACATCTGTCATGCACAGTTGGCTTAAGATAAGAAATAAAAGTAAAATATATAAAGTGGTTGGCACACAATAGGGGTTGAATAAATGGCAGCTATTATTCATATTGGGATTATTAACTTGGTGAGGAAATAGGTAGGCAACACCCAAAGATTTGTGTATTAATGGGAAATGCATGATATTTGAACTATTTTTCAAAGCTTATTAAAAGAGATTTTATCACTAAAAATAACTGGTATATTTATAAATGTAAAAAAAAAGCCAGTACCTTTAGAATGTACAGGTCTGAAAAAATTATGTGGAATTCTAGAAACATTAGAATTTACAGGGGCCGTCTGATCAAATTTTAGCACTCAACATGCCATTTCAGGTAATCTTTTACAGATGAGAGGCCATCGATCCATTAAAGCACATTATTTTAAACAAACCTCAGGTTGTCAAATTCTGCTATTGCACTGTTCTGGGAAGTGGGATCAGGTTTTTCCTTTTTTGTTAGCTGTGGCCAATAGAAAACAGAAAGGACTACTTATCAATGAGAACACTCGAAGAGAAAGGAACAGACCATAGAAGGCAGAGAAATTAATCTCCCAGCCTGGAGTAAGATGTACTGAAGAGAGAGATTCAATTAAAATAAATAAATAAATAAATAAATAAATAAATAAATAAATAAATAAATAAATAAATAAATAAATAAATAAATAAAATCTCTGTTTCTGGATCAAATGGAATCTTCCCAAAATCATGGTTCCAAGGAAACAGCACAGCATTTGTTGTGGATGCACTAGGATGGGAATCTGTGAGTAAGACGTGGAGGCAACTTGATTTGTGTGCTAAATGTTTTGTGTTTTATTATATTTATGCATTTTTTAAACACGTATTTATTGAGTACCTATTATATTGAAGACTCCACACTGGGGAGTGGGCAGGATACAAAGGTGAAAATGGGGACCATGCCCCTCGGGAGTTTCCACTCTACTGGGCAAGCATGACAAACCCACAAACAACTCCAGCATCAGGTCATGCAGGATATATGTCACAACACATACGTCTTAAGCACCCTGCAAGCATTACATGGTTTCAAAGAACTCTTGGCATCTCAAAGATTATCTTATAAGTAAAAAGGGTCAGAATGCTTACTGAGAAGTTATTTAGTCACAAACATAGCGGTCATAGGATTGGATTAAGAAGATTTCACAAGAAATGTTTCCTGAAACATATGCATGCAGTAAATATCTTTCTTATACAAAATAGGTACATTTAAGGGCTCTGCAATTACTCCAAAAATGCTAGATTTTAGTTGTTTATGTCAATGGTGTTTTATTATAATAGTTATGTAATGCCCCTCCTTGGGATCTTTGCACTTGCCCGCCTTCCCCTTAAAGATCTCCCCCAGATTTCACATGTCCTGCTCCCTCATCCATTCAGGTTTCTGCTCAAATGTCACCTCCTTAGAGACACATGTCCTTCCATCCCTTCAACTCTCTTCTCAGCTTTATTTACCCCATGGTATAATATTACTACCTGAAACTTTATTATATGTGTGTTTATTTCCTGTCTCCCCTTGCTGGATGTCATGAGTACTTCTGTCTAGTTCACCATTGTAGTCCAAGACCTTGAATATTGCCTGCTCATAGAAGAAACCTTATAAACATTTGTTCGATGAATAAAAGAATGAAGGGCCTTCTTAGGAACATTAGATGCCTTTGAAAAATCTCAAAAATGGCAAATCATCATCTAGTGGACGTGAGTTTGAATTTTTTAATCAGCCAAGGTCACTTTGAGTTTTCTGGTTAATACGATGGGAGGATGAGGCTGGATTCACCCTTTCCTTCATTTTATTGGGTTGTCAGAAAAGTCATGACGTATTTTTTCTATGTTTTTCGTTGCAAAAATCCATCATGACTTTTCCGACAACTCAATACAATTAAGTATTGAGGATGACTGTGTGCCAGACACTATTCTGGGCGCTAGATTATCTATTGATAGTTGGTCCAAAATGAAATGTAACTATAAATTAAGATGATGGGATTTATTATGTGATGGGAAACTGATTCTGAAGAGATCCAAAGATGTCTCACACAATAGCAGCACAACTGAACCAGAAGCAAAGCTTTCAAAAATCGCCACTCGTGGCTTTGATGTGGAGATTCGGGTATGTTTGCTTTTTTAGGACGGGTTTCAGCCCTTCATGATTCCACTTTCTAGAAATAGGTTCTCTCAGGTGCCCACAGAATGTCTTGTGGAGTCAGGAAGGGGTAGGGGGGGTTGTAAGGGGGTCTCCTCTAAATTATTCTTGACATTCCAATATGCTCTTTTTCCACAGCTGTATGGGTGCGTAAACATTTAAGCCTGTAAGTTAAAATGTAGACATTTTAAGGGTTCACAGATACAGGGGAAAAGTATATTCAGATGTAAGTAAAACTTCTAAACCTATGTGTATGAATAATATATACGAACAAATAGATCTTGTTTTTTGTTTTCTTTTCCCTGCAGAGCCCAGAATAGAAATTACTTGGTAAGTAATCCTAGTTTATAATAGGACCCTCTAGAAAAAGATTATCTAAATCCAATCCTAATGGTGCTAAATACTTATCTACATGTAACAGTGCTGGAAGGTTCTAATCTATTGTATATGTGGTAAATTCTATAACCAGGCCAATTCAGCATGTATCGATACAAAATTGTGAAGCACCAGATTTTGTTTTGCCTTTCTCTAAATGACTGTCTTTGCAGGTTATTCATTGCCGACAAAACGTTATGCTTTGTGTTCACTTATAAGAAATATGTTCCCCAAAAGCTCCACAGGGTAGCCTTCTGGTAAAAATTATTTTTGGTGTCTCCCCTGCTTCAGCAACCCCTCAAGAGCCGCAGATCCTGGAGAGCTGGATGTCCAAATTATGATAGTTAAATCCATGTGGCTGCAGGGCTCATACAGCTGTGCTTCTGTTAGCTTTTAAATAAAATATTAGATGTGTGCCTATTGTTTGAGAGCTGTCCACGGTTCCTTGTTCAGCTGGCTGGGGTTAAAGGGTATGTAAATTAGTTGGCCAGCTGTTTGGTAATTGTCACAGCCAGTTACTTGGTAACCCATAGAATAGCATTCTCTGAAGGTAAAGTCTTTGTTGCTAAGCAGTAAATTCAGGTAAAATAACCTTTCCCTAGTTCTTATAGGTCCAGCTTTAAAACACAGGGTATATATAGGTTGGGTGGTCTCCCCCACCAGCTGCCTACACCTCTTTTGTTTTGAGTGCTGATGACTTGGACAGCCCTTGTTGGCTGCGACGAGTCTCCTGCTTCATACAGCCTGGGGAGCAGACAAATAGCTAGGAGCAGGGTCTATGGAGTGCTTGCAGGTTGCCATTGTCATAAGGTACCTCCCAGATCTCGGTTTTGTGATTGACCAAAATGTCAGCCAGATGGACTCAAAAAAAGAGTGAAAACAATAACAGAGATTTAATGGGAAGGAAGGAAAACGTATGCCTGATGATATATCAACTCTGTTGTTATTGTTATTTCATTATTATTATTTGTTACATTTTAAATTACCTTCTTGCTCTTAATACTTGTATGAATGGTTTGTTTGTGTGTTTGTTTGTTTATTTATTTGTTTATGAACAAGAGCCCTGAGCCGGAGGGGACACCACCAGAAAAATCTCACTTCAGTCCCTTCTTCTGCCTCAAAGAGGTTGATTGCAACCAAGGTAATCAACCTGCTCCACAACTATATTTCTCCCTACCTCAAACATTTTGATGAGGTCAAGAAAGAATATTATAGGTGAATATCTCAGGTAAATTCCACTCACTGTTTTTTTGTTTGTTTGTTTGTTTTTTCATGTGGGAGCTGAACCGGCAACCTTGCTGTTAAGATTGCGTGCTCTATCCACTGAGTCGTCTGGGCAGCAGCTCAGCTCAAGGTGCCGAGTTCAGTCCCAGCCGTGGGTGGACTTAGGTCACCATCGAACAGGCAACCTTGTGATTAGCAGCACCTGTTCTCACCAGCTGAGCCATTCTTCCTGTTGGCAGCTCAGCAGCAGCCCAGCTTGGGTGCAGCATCACTGGCCCATGTGGGACTCGAACCAGTGGCCCTGTTGCCAGAGCTTGTGCTCTTAAGCAAACTTAACCAACTGAGCCACTTGGCCAGCCCTCACTCAGTTTATATTGTCTCACCTGGCAGTGTTTGAGTAGAAGAGAAATAAGAAAGAGTGGTGTTTTGGTCCCCTTAAATACCTATGAATTGAAGGGCATCATGCTAAGTGAAATAAGTTAGAAGAAAAAGGGCAAATACCATATGATTTCACTCATATGTGGCATACAAAACAAAAAATTAATGAACTAACAAAATAAAAACAAACTCATAGATACAGACCAACAGAATTGTGGTTACCAGAGGGTAAGGGGACTTGGGGAAGGGTGAATTCGGTAAAGGGGGTCAAGTAACTGATGGAAAGCAGACTTTTGATGGTGAACATGCAAAGAGTGTACAGATATCAAATTGCTTGAAATTTATATAATATTATTAACCGATGTTATCTCAATAAATTTAATTAAAAAAAAAAACACCTATGAATTCAACTGAGCGTACTGGCCACTTGCTGTGCAAATCATTTGTCCTCAAAAAGCATATAGACCCTTCCTGGAATTGCCATTTCCTGGAGCCTGTCCCTGTCACTTCCACTGCGAGCCTCACCTTTAATAAACCCACTCATGAATATCCAGACCTATCCTAACAGACATTTAATATGTAAACATTTTCTTTCCCAAAAGTTGTATTCATATCTAAAAGGGTTCACAAAAAAATTGCTTCCAATAGCAATTTCCACAAGTAGATTTAAAACACGGTTGTTGTTGTTGTTTTTCTTCATAATACACTAAAGTATCCTCAGAGGGTACAAAAATTATGGGATGCAACATACTTCAGGGCCAATAATAGAAGCCATTTCCACAGTCATGCCCTCTCTCAAGGCTCCCGGCTGAACCTAAAGGGCCCCCACCACTGCCACTCCGCACTGGGTTAAGAGCAACAGGAGTCTGCGACCCAAATTCCCTATTTATTCGCTGGACAGCCTGGGACAAGCTACTTGACCTCTCCCCCCTCAATTTCTTCATCTTTAAAATGAGCATACGGACACATATTACAACACAGCTAATCATCAGCTGTGATTATCATCACCTTTCCTTTGGTGCCCACATTGTCTCAGACTAACAAATGCCTGTTGAGTGTACAACCATGGGCAAGGCTCTGTGCTGGTCACTTAAAATCCTTGCTAGAGTTAATGAAGATAAAAACATTAAAACAAAGACTTCTTTGGGAGACTGCTGGTTAGCTCAGGTGGTTAGAGCGCAGGCTCATAACACCAAGGTTGATGATTCGACCCCCACATGGGCCACGGAGCTGCGCCCTCCACAACTAGATTAAAACAACTACTTGACTTGAGCTGATGAGTCCTAGAAAACCATACTGTTCCCCAACAAAAGTTTTTTTTAAAAAGCTACCATAAAAAAATAAAAAAGACCTCTTTGGATATTCAGGACGTGCTGTAACTACATGATTTTTCAAGAGAAACTGTAGAGAGAACACAAAGGTGGAGCAGCACGGCAGAAGCCTCACCATGAGAGTGACACGCCTGTGCGCAGGCAGCAGCTTGCACACCTGTGTGTGCCCAGGCCTTCCCTGTGCTGGGAGACGGCCTCAGCACTGGGCTTTGCAACTGCCCCTCGCCCCAGGACATCACCTGCCCAGAGTAAGGGGTCAATAAACATTGACTGAAGTTGTTGAGTCAGGGAAGGATAACGCAGAGAAAAGGAAGAGGTTGGGTTCCAAGGGTTTCTGATAGATTTTGTTGTTGTTTTCTTGTCTATTTCCCTTTTAAACCTAAAATACTCAAAGTCCTTTATGGACTCTTTCACGATGCAGGTAAGCTACAGAGGCACCTTACTATCCCTAATACATGGATGTGAGATTATTGAGACAACATGCAACTGGATGGGAGCCCCAAACTATAACAATCACATAAACAAAACAAAACATCAAAACATTAATTTGGACAAAATTCCATGCAGGCCTTTTCTCGCATCATCACAGAGCTTCCCTTGAAATGGCAATTTAGATAAACCAGTACTTTATGCAAAAAGGGGCGCTCAGAGGCTTTCAGTAAAAGGATCTCAACAATAAGAGAGAGAAGTATTGCTCTGTGCTCAGAAGGGCCAGACACCCAGAAAGGTGGCCACAGCTCCACACAGACATGCCTCTTCAGCTGTCCTCCACAGAATCTTCTGTCAGACTGACATGGACCAAGGCCCAAAGACCACAACATAAAGTGACAAGGGAAAAGGACACAAAGAACTCCCCGGCACAACTTTTGTGAGGCAAAACAGGAGAAATTCTAGTGTGATTTCTAAGGTTAGTGACAGTTTAATTTAATAGACTCTGTTTATATACAGAGTAAATGTTTTGGGTTAAAAGGAATTCTTTTCACCATAAAATAGGTTAAAGAAGCCATTGTACTTCTCATCTGCAATTTGTGCATAGTAAATCTATTAGTTGGTGGCTCTAAGTGGAACCTGGAACAAAATACCCTGTCACCTGTATAATATGCTGACTTGTTTTTATTCCTAAACTTCACCCTTTGTTAGATTGATAATCAACTGTCACATAGTTACAAAATTTTAAAATGGGCTTTTTACAGTCTTTACATGCCTTATATTTGCACTATAACCATCTTATAACAATTTCTTCTTTCTGACAATCTCCTTGTATATTGGGACAATCCTTTGGATAGCATTACCTCATAAAGAAGTAATTTGATATTTCAGAAATAAAACCGCTCTGGATACATTCCAAGAAACACTACCACTTTAAAACGAATTGGTCTTTGTGACAAGTCATATATTATGATTCCTGTGTGTTTTAACTTAGGTTCGGAAGAGCACGCTATCTCTCATACTCAAATATCAGAACCCCAAACTAAGACATTCACTTTTTTGCTACGTCCTATCTATGAGTATTAAAAGACACAATATTTTGACAGCTGAGGCACGTGCTTATCTTTATACTTCACACAAATAAGGCACACTGGCACATTTTATCACCACACAAAATAAACCTAGATAAACATCTCTTTCTTTCTGTCCTATACATGTCATTTGGCCATGAGGCATTATTTTTGAATTCTTATTCTTGTTTTTTTGAGTGAGTTGTGTTTTAAACTAAACTTTCTTTTTTTCCTTGAGTTAGCAGCTATCCATTCAATGTCTCCTTGCCCCGCACAATTAGAGAGCTTCTCCGTCTGTGTATATCATTCCTACTTCCTGAACCCATAGCTCTTCAAAGCTGGTAACAATTCTTTATTTCAAGACAGGATATACTAGGAGAGAGTAAAGGGCTTCCCAAAAGTATTCTCTGTTTAGAACATGCTTACCTGTAACATGGTACAAATCTGCTTGATTATATTTTACCTAGACAAAACTCTGGAAAAGATATTTTTGTGTGGCTTAGGGCTTTTTTTTTTTTTCTTTTTCTGTCTCACAAAAACCAAGTGTTCTCCAGCAATGAGGCAACGGGAAAAAAATCAATACTTGCCATGTACCATGTAACCAATAGAATAAGGGGAATGATTTATGTATGGATGGATACAGCCTGAATCAGCTGGGGCCTCGCACAGAGAGTGAGAAAGAGAGAGAGGGAGAGACAGCGAAAGAGAGAGAGAGAGGCTGGGGGAGGTGGGGGGCAAGCTGAACTGCAGAGATAATTTTTACAGTGTGGCCAGATTTTTTTTTTTTCCTGCAGTAATAATCCCCTTCTCCAGCACTGCAGGACCCAGGGAAAGCCTGCAATTTGTGGACTATCTGATGGCTCAGCTCTCCCTCCTTTTCTCAGAGTCATGATGCCATGTTCACATGAAGGTACACTGAGAAGGAAAGAATGATGTGTGGCCTGCAGTCCTTCAACCTTCCAGTCATCTCCATCCTAAAAAAGGCTAGTGATGGGTCGGCTAGCACTACTTGACAGAGAGTGAAATTATCAACGGGATTTAAAAAAACGTTCCAGCACCGCCTCATAAGAAGACCAGCGGGAAGGGCTTCCAGGCGAGAACTACTCTATGCCTCAGGAGTTTCTGCTGGAAATATAGTTTGGTTAACTGGAAACCCAGGGCGCTGCAGCACTTAAAGGTATTTAATTCTGAAGGTAACTTTAGGGTCGCTGATACTCTTGCTCAAAGCCTAGAGATAAAGTAGTTATGTGCTTGTTTTGTAAAGATGCAAATAGCACCAACCCCAGCTACTTCATGGCTGGATTGATGCTACTGTTGTATATTGAATTCCGGTGGTTGTGACTTTAAATTAGGCTAATCATTTGCTTTAAAATCACATAATATATTTTTAAATGCAAATATTCCTGTTCTCTGTTTCAAGTCAGGTGAACTGTGGTAGATTTCTAAAAGGCAAATTTGATAATTTCTTTTGAACATGTTTGCTTTTTGATGTGTTTCACCAGATCTAAATTTATTATTGTAAGTTACCTTCTTTCTACATTGTGCTTGAAACTAGAGGAAGCTTGACAGCATTATATTTCCATAAGTCTGTTGAAGAAGACTGAATTTTGTCCTTTTGTAAGGAACACTGATGCCATGTAATTTTTTTATGTTTTTGCATCCTTTAACCCAGATACAGTGTTAAGTCACAGTTAGGTTTTCCCATAAAACATCCTGTATTCTACAAATGATTCATTACACTGTACATAATGCATAAAAAGATACTTTAAATACTGAGTGTGGCAAAATAATGCCATGCCATTAATGTATGTCTAAATTGTAAGTGGCAGTGTTAACACTCATAAGCTATGAAAATAGCTTTTTTTGCCCCTTTGGTTGAAAGTATCCATTCAACTCAACACCATTGTAAAGTCACCTGTTAAAATGCCATGTTATTTTCAAAATGTGTGTGTTTATCCTATACAAAATATGTTAAACTCTGTTGACAAAATGCTGTGTTGTTTTTAAATATGTATTTTAACCCTATAAAAATTATCTTAAACTCTCTAAACAAAATTCCAGGTTGGTTTTTAAATACATATACTTAAAGTGTACTGGATGGTAAATTTTAGCATTTTTTCACAAATGTATTTATTATCTAATTTTTTTTCTTCATTTAGCACATAACTATCTTTTCTATTTCTGGCATATTGTTTTTAGTTCCTCATTTACCTTGCATAGTTTGTACATTTATTTAGTAGTCAAGTGTGTATACATAGGATTAAGGATTAGAAGTAAAGAGTAGGTAACTAGAAAAATATAAAGAACTGTTCTCAGTAGTTTTCATTTTTTAAATGACTCTTCATACTTTAATACCATATTTTATGGGTATTATTAAAGAGCAGTTAAGTTGAAGCACTGTTAGCTATAAATCATAAATACTCTCATGTCTTAATTTAAATATCTAGTCATTCACAAATTTGGTCTACCTTGTGCTTCACAAAATTGTTTTTGGAAACATTTCTGTGTAAACGAAATAAATAAATATGATGCTTTTTTCTAAACAAAATTAGATACACTCTACAAGTAAACTATATGTAGTGAATTATCTTTCAGTAATTGTAATATAGAGCTGATTACTGAAACCAGCAGAAACTATGCATAATCATTTTGAATAGGGGAACCAAGTAGATATCTGCTGCCTCCACAGAAGGATGGATGAACCCTGTTTTTTACATTTTGATTCTGATTATCATTCTCCCTCTCACTCTTCTATTGGCCCAAACAGGGAAAACAACAGAAACCCCTCACCGCCTTCACTTTTGGTTCCGCTACCTCAGTCAAGCTGTCCAGCTGAGCGTTAAAAACAGAAAACCTGGAGATGGTCCAAATAAAGCAAGGACCATGAAGACCGAGGTCAGCGCTGCAGGCCCCTCAGCCAGAAGGAATGCTCTTAGCACCCTACAGGCAGGTCTGGGCTCACCAAAAAACTAAAGCACATGGAAATGAAGAAGCATGATCACAAGCAAGGTGCTCCTGAACTATAAGGTAAGCACCAGCAGGACCTTGCTGCAGGTTTATTTTTAGAGCTGTGTTGCTGCCACTTAAGAAAAACTGTTATCTGTAGCAGAGAAAAAGATTAAAAGCCTGCCAAAGGCCACAGAGAGAGTGGTTAATGGCTCTGGTCGTGTCTATTACATTATTTGAGAAGGGTTTTACGGCCACAGGTACCTGGCGTGTTGGCAAACAGAATCCTAGCCCTAACAATAGGCGAAGCCCACAAAGTGAGAGAGAAACTAAATGCAGGCAGGAGGTGGGTAAACAAGAGGCCCAAGAACTGGATTTCATTGTGAGTTAATGAGTGCCAAGAGCATCCTTTTGTTTCAAAAGTTTATGTCTATTAAACATAACTTTCCAAGTTCTGATGAAAGCCAAATAGTTCTTCTCCCCAGTATAAGATACATTTCCTATAAACACCTGGAGTTAAAATACATAAATGAAACTCATGCTGGCATCTAACACTGTGACAAAAAAAGCAACTTCTTCGCATTGGGGACAAGGCCTTCAGAGAACACCTGCTATGGTTTATTCTCCGTCATCGTCATCGGTGGTTACAATTTCACTGATGAAATACCCATTAAAAAGAAAATCAATATTGGAGCTTAACCACCAGCTTTGTTTTAGTACCTCAAATTATTTTTAAAACTGATTAACATAAATAACTCACTATTTAAGAAATACAACAAATGAGTGTTTCACATTGCTATTCCAAAAAAAAAAAGAAAAGGTTCTCATTTACTTAACAATTCATTAATCCGCTTAATAAAAATAAATGAAAGAACAAAAAGATCTGCATGTTTACTTTTTAAAGTCTAATTTCATCCTTGCACAAAAATAAAATAAAAATGAAAACTAAAATAAATATAAATGAAAACATCGTACCATTAAAAATAAATGTAATGTCTAAATAAGTCTGCTTCTACCTAAGAGATATCTTGTAGACTCTCCATAAAAGAACTGTTTCTCACTCATTTTATTTATTTTTCCTTCAATTAGTCTAGAGCAGCTGGAGCACCTTGGGTTAGTGCAGTTTAATTTGAACATAATTGGATGGCAAGTTCTATTTTCTAATCTGAATGAGCTCACCTTAAAAACGCATAGGACTTGGATTCTATTTAACAGAAATGTTAAATAAGGACAACAAACTGTGCCAGTGCATTTCTGCTCACTGATACACTGTTTAATATGATTCCCTGTACTTTCTAGACCTTACCAAAGCATAGAAGCACAGGCAACAGTCTACTGCAAATATTAAAAGATGGATGTCCAAACCTGCACCTCAAACAGCTCGCCTGGTAGCATGAGGCTTCTAGCCCTCGTCCTGGCTGCTTATATTTGCATCTTTATAGATTACATGGAGATATAGATCCTTTCATCCTCCAAAAGATGTCTATTAGTTCTAGCCACAACTTAGATGGTTTAGCTGAATGGGCTGCTTCGTTTATTTGAGCAGAATTTTTCTCTCATTAGATCTAAATGAGAGCACATCTTCCCCCCCCCTCCCCTGGGAATAATCCAAAAGATGGGAGGTTCTTAATAAAACAATTAATTGTGATAAATTTCTGATTTTTGCTTCTTCGTCCAGGGCTATTTCCATGGCAACATCCTCTCATCCTATTGTTGGGTTGTTCTTCATTCACATAGCAGGTTAAGCCCAGGGCAGGCAGGGCAGGCTGATGGTCAGCCTTTATTTTCTCTGGCCCTCCACAAAGGTTAGTTGAGGTCACCAGAAGCCAAAGGGTAATTACTTTTTCTCCACAGGGTTAAAGGTACACAGATTGCTATTGGGACAACTGTATGGATGACCTTCAGCTTTTAATGTTCAATCTTCTTTTCTTTCATCAGAGCAAATAAGTGTGATATAACAGTGGCGATGCACCCCCATGCCTGAAATTCAGACTAGAAAGCCAAATGTCTTTTTAATTTGTAAATCTACTATCTATTAGCATAATATACTCTTGAAATCAACTGGAAAACCCAATTCAGAAAACATTTCCTATCCCTTAAATAGAAAAAAAGATAAAACAATATGGCAGAAAAATGTAGCTGTTTAGTGGTTTTCTTATTCACTTAATCTAATATTCATAATTTCCCAGCTTTCAATTTTTTTTTTTTGAGAGTGTGTTCCTTAAGACTAAGAGGAAAATGGAAGCTTTCCTGGCTCCTGGTTCCATGAAGTCCCTGGGGCTCTATTTTTTTCCCCTTCAAACATCAACTGTAGCCTAGTCCCTCTGAACTAAGAGTTAAGTTGGATTAAAATTAGTTTCTTCTCCTTGTTTCTCTGTTCTTAAAGAAAGACAGACTCTAAATAATTTGAGGGAGAGGAGATGTTTTGAAACTATATAATTAAAACACTTTGCCCATTCATTTGAAGAGCCACTTTAAGATTTCAGCTCTTTATTTCAATCGACTTAAAAAAAAATGATTGCTATGAGCTCCAAAAATTGAGCCAGCCATCAGCCTGGCGGATGCATTTGCTATTGTTCTACCAAAAGTCAAAGAGACTTTCAGCTCCCTGGACATGATGGCTAATGGTTCATCTCAACATACGCACAGAAGGGAGCATGAGTCCCTTCTGGGGGAGGCATTAGGGTCATCTGAAAGTGCCACGTGACTCATTTGCAGTGTTAGCCAGTGGGAACCATCCCCCTGAGTCTCCTCATCTTTGTCCAAGTTGCTTTGATGAGCATAAGGGAAGTTGAGAGAAGACCCCTGATCCCCACCGCAAGAGAGAGGTGGAGACACTGTTTCTGCCCATTTTGCAGATTCACCACATGTGATCTGAAAGCAACCAGATACTTTATTTCTCTCCAATCCTCTGTCTCCCTCAACAGTGCTGACTTCATTGCCTCTCCAGCCCTTCCCTCACACTCTTCATATTGAGTCATCTTTCTGCTTGTGAGCTTAGTGGTGAACCTACCACACAACACAGGTTGACAGCAGTGACCCTCAGTGGTAAAAGAAATTACCCTTTCCTCAGCTACAGACTACAGAGGCAGAGGGATCAATGCTGTGCTCTCTGGTCAGGGCTTCCTGACCAAGACAATTTCATGAAGGCAAGGCTGTCAACACCTAACGCTGGTTCTAACCTGGTTAGCTGGGATTTATAGAAGCACTAGGGAGAGTGGTGGCTTCACACGTGGTAAACCTTAGGAAATTTCCTGTTATTTTTGTTTCCTTTCTGCATAATTCCTCCC
>NW_017731952.1:577490-593022 GCF_001890085.2 Hipposideros armiger
GACAGATGTTACACAGTTCTTTCCAAAGGGCTCTTCCTTCTCCCTGAAGATATAGGATTATTTTCCCCCTTGAAGACATCTGAGAAATGTGGGCGGCTTTTCTTCATTTTAAAATTATCATCAAAAGCAAATCCTGAATAAACCGAGGACAGTGGTAGGAAGGAGGGAGACACTGAACTGGGGTCACATAAATATGTTCTAGTCCCAGCCCTGCCACGTAGCAAACAGATGCCATGAGCACGTCACTTAAGAACTCTCAAGACCTCAGTTTCCTCATCTGAAAAATGAGTCCGCGGAACAAGCTATAATAGCCCTTACAGCACTTCCGATGTGCAGATGCTCAGGGCTATCTATACACATGTGAATTCGCTTAATCCTCACAACAACTGTATGAGATAGAGGAGATAGCGAGACAACATTTTTTATCCCCTCTTTACAAATGAGGAAATTGAGGCACAGAGAGGTGAAAAAAGTCTTGCCCAAAGTCATGCAACTCGTGAGTAGCAGAAGATGGGATTCAGACACACTTGATCCATTTCCAGCATCTACACTCTTAACCATTGTGATGAGCTGCCGTTCAGCAGCTGAGAAGAACTAGATGATACTAAAATCCCTTTTAATGTTCACATTCTATTGATCTGAGTTTAAGATGACCCCTAACTGCTCAGATTCTATATTTTAGACCAAGGCAACAAAGAGCTTATAAAAAAAAAACGGTTCATAATCTATGAATCAAAACTATCAGCTCATACTACATTAGAAATAAAAATGGTCAAAGTGCTTTCACAGATGTGGTCACTTTAGATTCTACCTGGATCTTGGGTACGTAGGGGCGGTAATAAAAGCACCATCCACCAGACCAGGAAAAGGAAGCCTCGAGAGGTCAGGACGTGATCACGGCATCCAGTAAAACCAGGAGATGAGTCTTACTTCACCAGCAATACCAGAGGCCTCCACATTGGTGTCCTGGGGCCCATCCAACCTAACTCACACATTTCCTCCAGGACTGCCTCTTGGATTCAGAGAGACCCTCTGCATTCTGAGTAATGACAGAGAAAGGGGCCCTTCCCTGCGAGGCTCTGCTCTCTGCTCCTGCAGTCCTGGTCTCTCGCAGGGACAGTAAGATGTCTGGCCCTGCAATCAACAGGGTCAGCTCAGACAGCCCTTCAAATTTCAGATGCATATGGGGGTCACTGCAGAATGAGCTGCCCTGGCCTTGAACTGCATTCCAGGCCTTTTGAGGTGCTCTGCCTCACCTCACATCCTCGGCTAGCTCCTCTCCTTCCTCCACATTTACAAGGCAGTTTCAGTCCTCCCCTCAAGGAAACTGTGCTCTCAAATATCACCTATAATTTCTTGGTTTAAAAAGCAACTGCTTGTTCCCTTAGCACACCTGGTGCTTTCCCAGCATTGAGCTTCTGATGGCATCCTCCCCTCCCCGTGGAGTGTGTGTCCCACCAGCCTGCCTTCAGGTCCTGCCCAAGTCTGCAGACCTCCCTCCCATGTCCCCTCTTCCAGGAAACCTCACCCCATCCTTCCAATTAGATGTGATCTATTATTCTTTGGTCACCCACAGTACTTCTTGTGCCTTTTTTAGGACACACTCGACTTCTGTTTTTTGTTTGTTTGTTTGTTTGTTTGTTTGTTTGTTTGTTTGTTTGTTTGTTTCTATTGCAGTTGGGCTTATAGTTTCTTATCTCCTTCACACTCAGTCTGCTTTTTACTTCTTGATAATGCTGGAAGCAGTGCCTGGCACTGATGAATATCTGCTTGATCTTAAATTAATCTTCTCCCATTCCACAGAAGAATTCACTTTGCAAAAATATATCGTACAGAAAAGGGACCATTACACCCTAATGTCTTTCTCAAATTTCACCATTGCCTGTTTTTTTTTTGTTTGTTTTTTGGTATCAATTCCTGACTGACAATTTCAGCCCCAGAGGTGAGAACATCCTTTCAGTAACTGCCACGTAGCCTGTCTCCAAAGAGATTTCTGAGTGTGAACATGTCAGTCTGAGACTCTATTAATTGGACCTTCAGCTGCTCAAGGTCCACACTGCACAGCTGTTGTTTTACCCCCGAAATGGAGAGTTGGGGATAATGTAAGCAAAGGAGACAAGATTAGGAAAATGCCTCACTCTTTCAGGGCACTCAATTTTCACTTAAACTTATCATCCTTACAGAGGGAGAAGAAGGTGGGGCCAAGGAAAAATTAGCTGATGTGTTTGATTTTCCTTTCTTCCCTCCCACTATAACAGAGAAGGGGCACTGTTATTTCGAATTTCGCCATTTGCCAACAGTTCAAGTTTAAATTATTCTGGTGGAAAAGAAAAACCCAATCCCTTCTCATAAAGGCAGTAAAACTGGCCAGCATAGAAATGCTCCCAAGATTTTCAAGTCTTTTAGAGTCTCCCCTTAAAAATAGCTCTGTGTACACCACTCTATACAGTAGCTCAAAACACTGCAACTAGTATTTGAATTTGACTGGTTTTTCAGTTCACTGGCACAGGGATCTGGAGAGCCGGTCAAATCAGGTGTTTTGGAAAGGTTGAGAAAAAAGGCAAATGAGGCTCTCCTTTCTCACAGAGCAGTTTCTCAACCCTTTTTCATGACCACTCCTCTAAGAAGCCTTTTTAAACTGTTTTCCTAATTGTTCCTCCTTGACAATTTAATGCCACAGATATACTGTATATCTGTATATGCTCTTTCAAGGCCACGAGCCATTGTATTGCCTCAGATTTTTATGCCTCTCAAACATTGATCCCCCACCCCTGGGTGGAGGAGTAGGGGTGGGGGTGATCCCCTCCCTTTAAAAATGCATATCACAGACCTGCCCAGTGGGTTGAGAAGCAGCAGGACACTTCCTGGGCACCACCTCTGGGGTCCCTTTTTCATCTTTTCCCTCAATGTCCTTCAAACTTACTATGAGCCTTGTAGGCACAGAGCTAGAAGCCCCAAGGTGACTGGGTGACTGCTCTATAGGATGCCAGGCAGTGGGAGGGCATCAGGGCAGAGAGATTGACAAACAAGTCCGGAGAAATGGGGTGTTTCATTCAGGGAAATCTTAGCTTTCACAGTAGCAAGTGTTATATTAATAAACACGAGGCATGGTTAGTGGGTAAAATTTTCTGCAATAAACTTGTCCGAAGAATAGCATTACAGCATTCAGAAACTGGTTATTCCCCTTTTATCAGTGAAAGAATATGAAATTGGATTTTTCCTTCCTTCTAATTCATTTTTCCAATATTATAATTAACTTGAAAAATAGGCCTCAGCTTCTGCACTGTCCCCTTTGGCCTGCACACTTTATAGGCACAACACAATATTTCCAGTTATTAGCTCACTTTAGACCAAAAATAAGAAGGCTAACAATACATTAACATTTCCATTATCAGTCAGAAAATTGCAAGTCAGCTCCTTGAATGATATATTGCTCAGCATGTTAAATCCTTGAACTCAGCAAAACTGTGTAAATACTTTTACTCCTAAAATTATGGTTTAAGAGAGACACGTGGCAGAGTAAATGGAAGAAGATGAGGATAATCAATTTAGATTGGTCTAAATGGAAGAACCATGGACTGCTGGGGTTTTTTTTTCCCTTTATCTAATACAGTGATTGAGTGCCCATGTTATCCATTTTGATACTCATTTGATACCCAACGAGGTGGCAATGAGTAACCAATCAAAAGCTTCTCAGCTTCTCAGCTTCTGGCTTTGTGCTTGTAGTTAACCATCTGTTCTACACACATCACCTTGGGGGAGACCCATGGACATTTACCAAGTGATGTCACTAAAACTGGGTTATTCTTTCACCTGGGACCCAGAGGACCTGGTTTTTTTGTTTGAAGCTAGTGCTGACTCTGTACTGGGCACAGCAAATTCCACAGGTTTATTGTTCATCTCCTAAACATCCATTATTGCCAACATTCTGAGATCTCAATAGTGCTTCCAGGTGAATCTCTTCCACAACACTAGCTTTCACCACAAAATAAAGCAAAGAAAAATTTGTTATTGTTTTGTTGGTTGACATTCCTTTAACCGTGTATAGAACAGGTAAGCAAGCTAAGGCCTGTGGGCTAAATCCTATCACACCCGTTGGTTTCCTTCCCGTCTATGGCTGTTTTCTGGCTGTTTTTCCTATAAGAGCAGCACTGAGTAGTTAAAACAGAAACTGGATGTTTGACTTGCAAAGCCAAAAATAATTACTGTCTGGCCCTTTATAAGAAAAAGGTTTGCTGAACTCTGTTTTATGATATGGATTTCTTAAAAATAAAAACGGAAAAAAGTTAAAATATTTTTCTTCTATAGTTTTAGAATTCAGGGTTTAGGATTATTTTTAGAACAGAATAATATATGGTTATGTTTCTACTCCTAGGAATAAAACTTGGAAATATAAACCCAGAAACGTAGTAAAAACATTATTGATAATGATATGGGTTGTATACCAGCCATCTGTTATTTTTGTTGAAAAGCAAGACTAAGTTTTCTCTTTGAACAAGAACCATAGATGTCCATTATAGAACAGATTGGCATTTTCCCAAAGCACACGTGTTCTCTTCTTAAGTAAGGAAGCATGTCTGATAAATGACATAAAGTAGAATTTTTTATACATGTATATAAATTGAACATGAATATCCCAAGTGATCTCTTAAAGAAAATCAAGGCAAAAATATAGCACAACTAATGTTATACTGTTGCTGAGTGTGATATTATTTAAGGAGAATCAGAGATCTGAGAACAGGAATGTAGCAATGATTTCTCTCACCTGTACAACAGCCTGCTTGCATATGAATTTTTTGATGATATCAGTATACTCATTAAATCTGCTAATCATTATAAATACTATTAAATATATTAAGTATATTATATATCTACTAAATAGTGCTAAGACACAAAGCTATAACAGACATGGTCTCTTGCTCTCAGAGAACCTAGAATCTAGTAGAGATGCTGATATTATCAAACATATTCCCCAAAGTCTATTTTACACACTTTGTACAATTTCAACATTTTGAACAAAGGTAAGAAGAGCTTTATACTTAATTTAAGCAATTACTTGATTAGCATAACTTGAACAATATGAAAAAAAGCATGTACCCCTAAAAAAATGTATCTTTCCTCCCCAGGTGCCACAGTGACTAAAATTTTACTATATTTTTAGAAATTCATTTCTTTTGGTTATGCTTTGCCCCAATTTCACTTTCAATACCAATGGGTTATTTATTAGGTTTTCCTGGGAATATTTAAATGCTGGCATTTTTAATTTAAGAATCACTTAAATTCGTGCCATAGATTGATTTTATTTTTTCGGGTAAACTCACCTAAGATGGAGTTGCCTATAGATGATTTAACACGTCATGTTAGTTCTTTATCAGATCACTTTCCACTATGAGAAATAAAACCCCAACTCCATGAAGGCACTGGGAATTTTGTGTGAAGGATCATTAAAGGGAGACAATGTATACAAAATGGGGGAGGGGTACCACAAAATAAGCTTAAACTCCTCTCTATCAAGACTAGGTACGTATAAAGAGTTAATGTTTCCAAGAAAATCAAAAGTCGGCAGCAAAGAGAAAGGTGGTATTCTCAGTTACCCCCACGCTCCTCAAAATCAATCAGAGTCAATAGTTGTATCCAAGTGGGGTGATGGTGATAAAGGGAGAGAGAAAAAAAAGAGAGATTTCCCATAAATTCTATGTTATTGATGACTGACCACACACAGGCTAATGTCCAAAACAGGAATGAGCATTTATAAACTCATGCATTAAGGCTGTCTTCTTTTCTAATGCAAAAAAAGAAAAAAACCTTTATTAACTTAAGATTTCTGTGCCTTGATCATAGGAAGAGCCACATGAAATTACAGGCTGAGCTCAAAGCAGAATGCCAGGTACTGAAACCATAACATAGTTGTATAGAATTCGAATGTACTATTATTCATGAATAGGTGCTGAAATCTATAATAAAACAGAAGACTTCAGTGAACCTATTTCAACTGACACTGAGTGTAAATATGACTTGATTCAATGACCATGTTAATTTGCCTGTCCAGCTACAGCTAATAAGTCTATTCCAAATCTTAGCAATAGATGTTTTATTTGCTTCCTACTTTATTTGTTGTATTTATGCATATTTGACTTAATACATGTTATAACATGTAATTATCTTGCTGAGATTATTTTCTTTTTTTTATTTCTTTGTGTCTGTGTTTTTAGTTCTATGAAATTTTGTCATGTGTAAAGATTTGTGTATCTACCACCACAATCAAGATACAGAACAGATCTATCACCACAAAGTATTCCCTGTCTACCCCTTCATAGTGACACCCTTCCCCTAACAACTGGCAACCACTGACCTTGTCTCCGCCTCTATAACCTTATCATGTTGAGAGTGCCATATAGATAGAATCATACAGGGGGTATCTTTTTTTGAAGATTCACCTCTCCTTTTAAAGTCCACATATGGCTCATATATACAGAGGGTGCCAAAAATATTTATACACATTTTAAGAAAGGAAAACTGTATTAAAATTGTAATACTCAATACCAGAGGTGCCAAAAAAATGTATACAAGTGGACACTTTGGTCAATGTTGCTCAAGCAGTAGTTCGCCATAATCAGAAGTGTCTGGATGCTAATGGTAACCACTCTGAGCACCTCTTGTAATTGCAGAAGTCAAACGTGACTTGTATTCATCTTTTGTTATTGGTATTACAATTTTAATACAGTTTTCTCTTCTTAAAATGTGCATACATTTTTCTGGCACCCTCTTTTATATACCAATAACAAAAGATGAACACAAGTCACATTTGACTTCTGCAATTACAAGAGGTGCTCAGAGTGGTTACCGCCAGCAACTAGACATGTGATTATGGCAAATCACTGCTTGAGCAACGTTGATCAAAGTGTCCACTTGTATACATTTTTTGGCACCCTCAGTATACACAATCACATATATATATATTTACTTGGTATAATCTTGCATCAGATTTTATAAGAGTGTTGTTTTTAAGTTTAATTTTATCCAAGACATTAGAGACAGCCCTGGGGATAAAATTGCCAGAGTGTGGCCTGAAGGTTGAATCATTCCCCCACAGATAGCAGAGCTTTGTGCCTTTAAAATGGCTCAATAGCTGTGAGAACTGAATTCTATAATGAGCTCAAAAGCACCTCCCATTAGGGTATTTGGAGCAAATCTCCACAGCTTAGAGCTCTGTCTTTGGGAGGTATCATTGGAAAGAATGCACTACGGGAAGCAAGGCAGCTTTGCTTCCCAAGTGCGATGTCCAGCTGCCTTCATTCAGATTCCCTAGCAATAGAGAAGCCTCGTGAGTGATTTCGCTGAAGAAGGTGAAGATAAAGAGTTAATGACCTCTAACCAGGCCATAAATTAACCTGGGTTTTTCTTTTATTTTATTTTATTTTTTTTTACAAATCTGAAGGAAGAGATGCTCAGGAGGACTAATGAACACACACATCTAAAAATAACTCCTCATTTAATTGATAGTCCACTATACAGTCACTCTAATCAAAACTGCTGGCCAGGCTGAGGACTATCCATTCCATGCTTTTCACCTTAAAACGTTCATTGAAACACTGCAATCATTTAAACTTTATGTAGAAATAGCAGGTAGGCAGCCGAGAAGATGGGTGCCAGGGGGGGAATTCATTTCTTGTTAAGCAAGGAAGAGACAGTAGGCTGAAAGTCAAGTTGCGCAGAAGGTCCGGGTAATAAAGAGAACAACCAGAGATGGAGCCAGAGTGGCAAAAAGCTGATCTCCAGTTCCAAGCAATTTCCTCGGATGGTCATTGAAGGGGAAGGAGGACACCTGACCCCCAAAGTGTCCACCTCTGCTTTGGGAAGCTAAGCACAGCCCTACTGGGAGGAAGAGCAGTCAGCTATTCAAAATGGAAGGATTTCAAGACCCTGCTTTAAATAACAATAGCCAACATCTGTTGAGTGCTTTTTTTGTGCCAGGAACTGCACTAACTGTGTGAACACATATTACCTCGTCAAATACAATCAACCATTATGCAGATGATGAAACTGAGGCTTAGAAAAGTTGTTGCTTGCCCCAAGTCCAGAGCACATCACTGGAGGAGCCGGGAAATAGACCTCGGCCAATTGAGACACTGTGCTGCCTTACTAAACAGGGACAATTTGTTGTACTTCCCAGACTTGTGACCATTCAAGAGGGCCTGGCACCTACTAGGTGCTCAACAACTGTTCCCAGAAAATCTCCCCGACTAGCCTATGTCAGACCCTAAAGACATCTACCGATGAAATGTGTTCCCTTTGGGTGAGGCTTTGTATCTATAACAGTACTCTGAAAAAAATGAACAAAACACAGGCAATATATATATATATATATATATAATGTTCTTGAAAACTCCTATCAGATTAGAAAGAGGAAAAGTGGCACAATAATAGACTTATGTGCTCTTTGAACGGTTGCATTCTTAGAAAACTAAATTATTAGAAAATACAACTCTCCTTGTAGACCTGGTCTGTGATGATATGTTTTCTACATTTGACACATTCTCTCTACGTTTCCAGCATAAATCCCAATGAGTGGCCGAATAAGTCAAACAAGTATTGCACTGAATGTTTTCAAACTTTGTAACTTTCAAACTTTGTAATCAGCATTAGCACTTTTATTGCTTTTACCCTTTTATATATATATATATATATATATATATATATATATATATATATATATATATATATATATATATATGTTATAAATAGAAACAGTAAAAGTTAGACAAAGATTCATATATCATCCAAATATGGATATAGGAAAAGATGATAATACTCCCAAGTCTAAACTAGCAGTGCATCAGCTTGAAATGTTTTTTTCATCATCTTCATTAGGCATAAAAAAATGCAGTTCCTGTATATTGATGTTTACTATATGGCGAACATGGGAAAGTCACGTATTTCATTAAGGCACTCTCTCAATTATACCTTCTGGAATGTAAGTTTGTTAGGTTATAAAAGTAAATGACCATAGAGTCCAGGGAGGAATGCAAATAACAAGGCAGACCAGATCCAAGGCTGTAGGGATGGGTGGAGACTGTGAAGTCAGGCAGCACCTACCTATCTAAAGAGGACAGCTGCTGACTGCCATTTGGAAAAGTGGGTCCAAAGACACATATCATTTTCTGGACTTCATGTGAAATTTCCTGATTGTTCAAACTTAGTAACTAAAAACTTTTCTCAACAAATGAGACACTGTGCCAGCCAAAGAAAATACTTCTGAGGCTGAATCTAATCTGCAGACCAGGAGCCTGCATCCCCCAAGTGAGAGCACCTCAGGATAAGTCTTGATTGGTTGAAAAGGAAGAACAGGTCCAGGGAGTGAGGGCCTGGGGAGGTAGACGTGTTGGTGCTGGAGACACAGGATACAGGAGTGAGTGTGAGCCCTTTCTTTCCTCCCCCCGCCCCCCCCGCCCCCAACTCAGAGCATCTCTAAAAAGGGGCAGGGAAAGCAGAAGAAATAGAAGGTGAAAAGACAAAAGGAAAAAGCTTTGCCTTCTTCACACTGTGTATATTGTTAGCAACAGCTGGGATGTGGAAAGAAAAAGTAGGTGGATAAGAACGGAGGTGTCTGTGAGTGTGTTCAAAATTGTGAGAAACAAGTCAGACGCATGAGACGAAGCATTTCATTCTGACCACTCTTGAGTGGCGTGCTGACGACAACCACAGCAGCCGATGTTTCTGGGCGTCACTGTGTCTAGCTCCGCGCTTTGTGCTTTACAGGGATTATCACACATTTAATTTTGACAACAAAATCAAGTAGATACTATTCTCCCCAATTTCCTGATAAAGAAACTGAGAGTTCAAGACAAATATCTTGCCCAAGGTTATAAAACTGCAGAGAAGGCACTGAACCCAGGACTGTCCGACATCAGTGGCTGAGTTCCTCACCAGGGTCCACTGTTGTCTCTCTTGCTGGGATTGAAATGGGGCCAGAGGATGGAAGAATAAAGTCCTTCTGAAATGTTGCAGGTGCACAACCCTCTGGGACCTTAAAAGTCTAGAGAGAGCTAAGGAAGTACATGTTCTCCATTTCCTGACAAAGGTATTTTATGGATGGCAGAGTGAGGTGGTGACGAGAGCAGTGTACCAATACACCAACATTCGGTTGGCCCTCCACTGCCATTTCTGTGTGTGTGTGACACTGGCCAGTTCACTGGAGTGCTCTCTGATGCTCTCTAGGACCCAGTCCCTCATCTGTACAATGAGAATGATACTGTTTTAGCTGCCAAAGAAAAGGGGACCCCAAGAAGATTTCTCAAAGTCCATTCCAATACATTTTCAAAAAAGGCTAATGTCAGCATTGCCAAATTCCTTCAGCATCCTTCTGTTACTCTTTAATGCCCCAGAGTTTCACTACAATGTGCTGATTCAATTCTCAGGCTCTTTACAGATTCAAGAGCCCATAACTCAGTCAGTAGTCCTTCTGCATCTGTAAGTTTTACCTTTACCTGCTTTTAACCAGAGGGATGGCAGAAAGTTCTAGAGACTATAAAAACCCAAAGTCCATGACCCATGACCTAAAGATAAAGGCAAATGATAAAGACATACATATAAAATGGGTTTTAAAAAGTTCTTTTTAAAAATTTTGTTAACACACCAACCCACACCAAAATATCCACTCAGTCATCCTTTCTTGAGATAAGGAAATGAGATTTTCCGAGAAAATCATTCTTAAATCTTCACAACTAAATACCTCAAGGGTAACTCAATATAGTGACACACCTGAGTATCCAAAAGTAGATGCTTAATAAGTGTATGTTGATGGTGGTTAGGATAACTAATGCTAACGTTCAACTAATATTAATATATGTGTTGTATTTAATCTTGATTTGAGTGAAAGGTATTGTGGGAAATCACATCAATTGCTATGAAATGACCCATCCCTAGCCCTGTATGTGAACTGATGGCAAGCCACCTGTACTGTTTTGCATTTGCCGAAGCTCCCATCTCGCTGCCACTGTCCTCCTATCACAGGACTGTAATACAGATTGTGCTGTTGAGTTTAGGAACGTATTTCCTTGGCTCCCACTCTTGGAAATTCCAAGACATTGGCTTATGCAACAATAGCACCACCGGGCTGGCCGAGTGGTGCGTTGGTTAAGAACTGGCTTGGGACGCCAGAGGGCCTCAGTTCGGACCCCACATATGAGGGCCAGTGACACTGCCCTCTACAGCTAAGATGCTGAACAACAGCTCAACCTGGAGCTGGGCTGCCGTGAGTCACCGGCGATGGCATAGGCTGCAGCCCCTGCTGCAGTGGGTTGCCAGGGGCTACCATGTGTAGCCAGCAGCCAGCGTGAGCGGCCAGCCGCCACTGTGAGCTGAGCAGCCATCCAGAAGCCGGCGACTGATCTGCCTCACCGGGAAGAGCGCAATGATGGTCCCAACTTGGGCCAGTGAAGCAACGTCCTCCATAACTAGACTGAAGAACAAAAGGATAGAACTTGTCTGTTCCCCTTCCCCCAAGTCCCCAGCGCTGTTCCCATCCTCCAATTCGCCAATAAAAATCTTTAAAAAAAAAAAAAACAACAACAGCACCACCAGCTTTTGAGAACTAAATGTATTCAAGTGCTGAAATTTAAAAACTGACTTTAATCTGGTTTTTCTTAACAAATATATTAGGAGAAAAAAAAAAGAAGAGGAAGAAGGGAAACCTATACATTGAAAGAAACTCTGAGAAACATACCAACAGATTAAAATGTATGTGCCTTATTTCCACACCAATTTCAATAAATTATTATTTTTTTAAATTATGAGACAAGGAAATTTAAGCATTGCCTGGCTATTTAATGACAGAAAGGAATTGTTAATTTTTTGATGGGATAATGATATAATACTAATGTTTTTAAATCATGTTTTATCCTTTATAGATACATGCTAAAGTGTTTATGGATTAAATAGTATAACATCTGAGGTTTGCTTCGAAATAATTCTGGGTAAGAGGTGAAATGCATTGGAGTGGCTTAGGCACAAAAGCTTGGGCATGAGGTGAAAATTGGTAAAGCGAGGTGATGGCAAGTGAAGGTTCTACACTACAATCTCTCTTTGGTATATGTTTGAAAATATCCATAATAAAAAGGAAAAAAAATCCATCATAAAAAGGAAAAACAAATCAGTTTTTGTCAGAAGAGACATTTAGGAGTCAGAGAATTCTTATAAAAGGGGATGTCCACACGCTTTATGTAGCTTACAGCTGAGTTCACATAAATAAGAAAATGGGCTCCTTTTTTTTTTAAAGTGACAGGCACAGATTCTCCCTTTGAGCTGCTAACTTCCTCTGTATGTGAGTTATAGATCTTTCCAATGGCCTGTTTGTGCATCTCCCCTTGAAGGTTGATCTGAAGGCCCAGCAAATTCATGTCCAGAACTGAACTTATTATTTTTCCACCCCAAACCTACTTCCTCATTCTTATTGCAAGCCTTATCCACTCAGTACCCCAATCTATACACCTAAGAGTTATTTTCAATTTCTCCCTCTTCCTCATCTTCACATCCACCTACTTGTCACGTCCAGTTAATTCTGGATCAGAAATGGTCCATCAGCAATGAACTGGCCTACACTCTGAGAGCTGCAGAACTAAAGGAGGAAAGAAAGGGCCTGCTAAGTCACCCGGTCACATCTAAACAGCCCAACAGAGCGTAGTCAGCAACTGCAAGGACATGTAACCATAGGGAAGAGCAATAGTAATGAAAAGCCTGCCACTTTTAGTGAATGGAGTCCTAATCTCTCTGAGTGCCCTGATAGTGTATAGCAGCTTGGGTACTACCCTACTTCCCCATTTATAATGAAAATGTGTATCACTCAGAGTGTGAAGAAAGTGCAAATCACTCAGAGAGACAGAGAGAGAGAAACCTGTCCCATATTAGGACCAAACCATAACCTGCAAACTACAAAAGAGAAGAATGAGAAATGCTGAGCTGTTCTGATGGCAAAAGGAGACATTAACAAAATATAAAAATAGCAAGAATAATAGAACTTAATTGCTGTCTACGAACAGCATCTGAATTTATGACAGTGCTACCCATGATTCAGCCCCACAAGCCAAACTTAGAGCCAAATGAGCAAAAGAAAAAAAAAAAGGCATTTAACAGGAAAGATGCTTGCAACACATTTAATTTTGCATAAGCAATGTAAATTTCCCAAGGATTTGACCTAAAGCATTAAACCAGCCCATTTATTGTTCTAATCAATTAGGCCTCCCTGCATCAGCACTTTTGCATCACAAACAGCTAAAGCCATCATGTTCTCTAATCAGGAGAAAAAATTTATACAGATTGGTTTATTTCCACTTGTTTTTTGATATATTTTTAGGAAAAAAAAACAGAATAACTTTAAAACAGATTTGAGGATCTCTGAAAGTGAAAAGGATGAATTATCATTAAATTATCACCATCTCAAAGAGAAATGGCTAGATGCTACTAAGCATTTGTCTTGGGGCTTTTCAACATTTTGAGATTTTAAAATGTGGATTTCCATATATAAGAGATGTCATTTAGAATTACCCAAGTGCAGAAAAATGGAGCCTTCAACACCATTCTTATACTTAATATCTTAGATCTATCAAAATGACAAAAGTGTATATTTTGTAGCTAAAATGAGCTTAGAGATCATCTATTCAACCTCCCTATGGAAATGCAGCAACCTCTGTGGTACGATCTTTATTAATACTGATAATAATATTAAACAAGTATTTACTGAGCACTTACTATATGCCAGATGGTACACAAAGCTCTTCATATATTTTCTCTCATTCAATCAGTACCAAATCCTATGAGATTATTAATTACTAACCCAATTTCATAGATGATAATGCAGGTACCAATTAATGAACATTCTATTGATTCCTGTAGATATGAGACTATAAAAACAATGAATAAATGTCCCAACACAAAATCTTTGGAAATTTGCTTTAGTCTTATACCTCAATTGAATAACAACTTTCAAATTTTCACCTCTTAAGCCCTCAGAAAATATCTTCATAAGGAACAAAAGTTCATATCCAAGTATTTTCCTATAAAACTTCAATTCTAGCACCCTGGGACTTACTCAGTATCTTCTTCAGCATTTAGCTCATTTCATAGCTCATTAGACTTTCCAGGATGTAGATATAAATTAATCTAATGTTTTAAGGGTCTACTATACACCAAATATTATTCTAGATACCTTGTGAATTATTCTGTTTAGATTTTACAATATAATTATGAGAACGTATTTTTCATTATCTGGAGGTATAAGCCCAGAGCAAAAATACAAACAGCTGATAGGGGTTGTGACAGGAATTTAGACTTAGGTCTTCTAATTCCAAGAGGAGGGTAAGGAACTAGGACTCCAGTTAACCAGCTTGTAACTGTAGGGGAAAAAATATTATCAACAAAAATATATTGAACAAGGAGCCAAAGAGTGGATAGTTTATTAAAGGGTTTATAAATTATTGATTCAATTGCTGGATCTGTATGATAACACATAAAATGTTGTCATAGTCCCAAGTTTCTTTTGAAATTTCAACATAGACCACATGAGAAGTGAATGCTACAAGATGACAGCCCAATGCTCTTACTTTTAGCAATGTGGAGTCATCTGCTCCTCATATTTTTATCTAGATCAGCATTAGGAGACATAAAAAAGGTGCCTCAAATTTAAGAAAAGAAAAGGGGAAAATGGAAAATCACACCAATAGGCACACTCATGATTCCATTGATTGCTTTTTAATCTATGACTGTGCCTGATACTATTATCATGAATTTATAATTCAACCATGAAGTCAATAATGCTATGGGACCTACACTGTTGACATTTTGCGGCAACTGATTTCAGCATTCTGCTATTCTAATAATAGTAGCAGCACATACTCAGCAATGTCGTGTGAATATATTTACTAGTGTCTTCTCATTCTGAATCCCCTGAACTGATCTCCCAGTTTCAGAAAGTATCCCTGAACCCCAAATACCAGGTGAACCATACAATGTAGATCAATAGGTTTTTCAAGTGCAATAATTGTTTCTCCCTGGGAGAGTCCCATTAGTCCCAGAAGAAAGAGTACTTTGACCGTGAGGAATACAGCAGATGTGGATAAGCTGCGTGTGCTGCTGACCTTATCAGAGGAAAGCCAGGCCTTGAAAATCACAGGGGAACACCCTGGGCATGTGCATGTTGGCTATGGGAAACCAAACAGCTGGTCAAATATGTGCTTTCTTTAGAAACCAACCAAACCCAAAAAAATGCAGACCATGAGGAGGGTAAGGAGAAAAAAGGTGTGTGTGAGTTAGCAATATCTCTTTTATTTTTTTAATTAAATTATTTTTATTATGAAATACACATTTTTTAGAATTAGTTTCAGCTGTACAACACAGTGCAATAGTTATACTTTTTACCCCTCTAAGTGACAACCCCCTCCCCCAATCTGCCACCCTATTTCCCCCCAATATCATACATATCTATTACAAATCCCTTGACTCCACTCCCACACTATACTCCACATCCCGTGACTATATA
>NW_017731952.1:593027-635754 GCF_001890085.2 Hipposideros armiger
TATATATATATATATATATATTCACTTAGAGTTGACATACAATATTATACAACTTCAGCTTCACTTAGAGTTGACATACAATATTATACAACTTCAGCTTCAGGTGTACAGTGCAGTGATCAAGCCTCTTCCCCATCCATGATGCAAGACATGTGACCACCTGACACCCCACAAAAGCAATATCTCTTTATGTTTAAAAACATTCTCAAGAAATAATAATATGAATGGGAAAAGAGGAGGTATGTTGTAAGCGTCTGGGAATAAAAAGATTTTCTACATAAAATTTGGGTGGTCCAGTTTCTTAAGCTCCGGGACAGAGAAGTTTACTCTGATACTTTTGAATATGGCATTTCCTGCTCTGTTTAGGGGCTCTATAGTCAAATAAGATGGTGGGAAGAGGATGGAAAATCAGTAAAACTGATTTCTCATAGATATGTGTAACCCAAAGGAACAGGCTAAAATAAAGAAGGAGGTATGGGAGGAGGGAAAGGAGGGGAGAAGTGAGGAAAGAAGGGAAAGAATAAAGAAAAGAAGGAAGGAAGGAAGGAAGGAAGGAAGGAAGGAAGGAAGGAAGGAAGGAAGGAAGGAAGGAAAGAAGGAAGGAAGAAAAGAAGGAAGGAAGGCAGGCGAGAAGGAAGGGGAATGTAGGACGAACTCTTGGAAGTCTTGACTTTGGAATGGGAGTTGTTTTTTTTAGCTCCACTAAAATCACCACCCAACACCAGTGAGGCCAGATCTCCCTGGGGTAGAGGCAAACCCTTGTCCCCCGCCATGAACTGGAACAAGAAATTGAGTACATTGTTAGTATAGAAGAATCACAAGCCACTGCACCCTGACATCCCTGAGAAAGCAGCCTGTGACCCTGGGCAATGCACAGTGCTAAGAATTCATGAAACAAGGTTTTACAATCTCACATTAAAATTATTCCAATTCTGCAGCAAAACCAAGGCACTGCTGAACAAATAGAACAGCTGCAGGGATATGAACATAATAAGCCCTGGTCCACGTGCCAGGAGAGGACTGAAAGGAAACCTAGAGATTCCTTCTAAAGACTCACAGCAAATGCAAACTCAGGGGCAATTTAAAATATCAATGTCCCTCCTACAAATTCCTCAAAAATTGGTTACAGTCTTGGAATAATATTCATTCATTCATTCAACTGATATTTAAGGCAGGCCTCCAATGTGTCAAGCAATATATTAGGTGCTAGAGACGCAGGGACATAATGAGACAAGGAGCTCAAAGGCCTCACTGCTGAGCAGAGGAGAAAAACCGTGGCATTAATTCACTATAATGCAGCATACTGAGCACACAATGGTTAAAGGGAAGGGTGAGGGTGATGGAAATGAGGAGGGGGAAGATGGAAAAGCAAAATCATGAGATGGAAGGAGTGATCCTGAAACACTGAGGGAGATGCAAGGAGCTAAAGGATGAATCTATTAAACTTTGATTTTGGAACACACCTAAAGTAAGTCATGCGCAGCTCCCTCGCAAGCAGAGGACACACCACTCCTTAATGCCATACACTGGTCTAAGTTAACACATTTACATTATCTGGCTAGCCTCTGGAACCACTGGCATTTGTGCATATGATTCCTGAGCTAGGTCTTGGCCGAGAAACATGCCCCCATAGATCGGTTGCAAATGTGTGAGGGTGTTTTTGGTTGTCACAATAACTGGCAGGTGCTACTGGAAGTTATGACTTAGAACCAGGAACATTCCACATCCTGCAAAGCCTGGGGAAGTTGCCCACAAGAAAGACTTACCTATCCCCAAATGGCCACAGCACCTCCTTTGAGACACTCTCAGCCAGATCATGTCACGCACCAACATTTGCACTTTAACCTTAATATTTATTGTTTGATTTATAATACTGGCTCTACATGAATTATTAACCTTTCTATATTACTAACAAAAGAAAATGCACACACAAAGAAAAGAATTCCACAGAGAATCTTTATTTGTAATTGATGCTGAGAAAGACACAACACGCTGTACTGCATTTGAAACAAGAGCAATATTTTCTTCCCTGAAGTAGTAGCAGTATCTGGCTTCGTAATAAAGAGAGTCTTGGTAAAAACAAGATGATCCTTTCCACTGAGATTTCATACCAGCCTCTCATTAGAGAAACCACAGGGAGAGCTATCCAAGCCCACCTTTAAAGGGAGTAGTTTTTATGTGTGAAATTTCTGGCACTGCCCTCCTTTTGATGGTAGTAAATGTTGTAGTGGGGATGAGGGGCTACTTACTGCACACATCAGGAACCAGAATGATATAATAGAAATGCTTCTGATTGACCATGAAGGGCACAGACCACAGTGGGGATGGCTCGGAGCCACTCATGTTGACACGCACTGTTTCTATGGTCTCTTTCCTGATGTAAAATCCAAGGAAAGAAATTATAATTGTAAAACTCTAGGCAGCTTCAAAGAGTGTGTAGAAAAGGATGAATGATGTGTTTCCTGGGATTCAAGGGCAAGTTGCTCATACTTTATATAGACTCCAGGACTCCACAGAAAGTGATGAGGGGAGGTCTGCTGCCCCAAGGATGGTCCTGGCAATGACTGCCAGGAGTACATCCTTGGTGACATGCATAAAGACAGACAATAATCCTGTGGTCAAAACATTATTTCCATTTTCAGCGTGCCAAACAATTGGGGAAATGAGACAGAGATGGGTCTTCACATATCCGTAATAATGAAATAGTTGCAAGGGGGTATTCTTAAGTTGCTAGAGTAGAAGTTTCCTGTTAGGTTTTCTGATGAAAGCATAAAACTACGACTGCTGTGTATCATCCCTTTACAGCCAATCTTCTTGAAAACTGAGCCCACTCTCTTATTTCTACTCTCATCAGTCTGACTTCTGCTGCTGGGAGAATTTTCTCACCACTTTCAGTAATGAGTCAACCCCCAGCCCAACAACCTCTTCCATTCTCACTGTCTCCACTGCCTTTTTTTCAAGTTTATTCATTCATGCCATATTTGTTGAGATACCACTAGATGCAGGCATTGTTCTACACCTGGGTGAAAACAGCTGAAAACCAGGTCCCAGCACTCATGGAACTTAAGAGTCTAACAGGCTGGGAAGGAGATAAATGGATAATAAGTGGGGGGAAAAAATGAAAAGAATTTTATCAACTAGCAAAAAGTACTACAAAAAAAAATAAAATAGGGTACTAGCCTGGACAGAGACAAAGGAGCTTTTGAGTACTGGGGCCAGATCTCTGGTGTTCACATCCGGCTGTGCCACTCAGCTGTGTGACCTTAGCGGAGTTGTGTCACCTCCTTGTGCTTCAATTTCCCTCCTATGAAATGGAAATAATAACAATACATGCCTCACGGGGTGGTTTTGAGGATTAAATGAATTACTAAGGCACTGTAAGTGCATCGAACAGTGCCTAACGTTAAGAGCTCAGTAAATGTTAGCTGCTGGTCCACTACTTCTATTACTATTCCCATTAGTGGTGGTGAAGAAAGACCTGTCTGAAAAGGTGGCATTGGAGCTGTAACCCAGATGATGTATAGAAAGCAGCTGAGGAAAGATAGGGGAGAAGATTATTATAGGCTGAAGAAAAGCCAAGATGGGAAGAGCTTGAGAAGTCCCTAGGAATAGAAGGAAGGGCCGTGTGATGGGGAGAGTGGTGAGAAACGAAGCCAAAGAGGTAGGTAAGTAAGCAGGGCCAAATCAAGTGGGGCCTTATAAAAGTACAGACTGCCTCTCTATTTTGTAAGTAAGTGGAGAGTTTGTCCATCCACATGGACGTTAGCAGGCTGTTGTCCCCACGGAGGCATGGAAGCCATAACATAATCACTAACATTAGTGCAGAGTTTTGTGTCTTACTGACAATCCTAACACACTAGCTAGGTCGTCAAGGGACTTCATTGTGGTTCTTACTGATTAAGTGACAGAGCACAAGTGATAGAACTTCTCTATATATGTTTTTCAATCTGCAAAATAAAATAGATTGAATTAGACAATCTTTAAGGTCCTTTCCAATCTGAGAGATTATATCTCCATTCTTGCATTTCTGATAGATATGAAAACAGATCTAGGTCAGTAGAGCTGCTGTATACTTTACATAAAGCCAGATCCTTTCTTTACTTATCCTATTAATAGGTCTGTTAATGAGAAAATAGCAATCTCTTCAAGTTATATTGCTATGTAAAAGCAAAACAACAACAAAAATCTGCCTTCTCTAAGACTGATTTTGCAAGAAAATACTATCTACTGGTAAATATGCCTGGCCAGGAGACTTTTCACTCCTTTCTATGTGCAGTTAACAGCAAATACCTTGTCATAAACATTTTTGAAAGGCCGGAGATGGCAACAACTTGCTAAAGAGATAAACAGTCAAGTAAAACACTGACCTGGTAATTCCTGGGCTTCAAAAACCAGCATAAATCCGATCAGTAATGAGACACACAGAAGGGATTGTGGGATAAAGGGTGGGTCCAATGTGAGGTATTAAAAACTTGCCGAAGTCATTTTTTTCTCCAACACATGATGTGTAGCAGCAGATACTGAAGCCATTAATGGTAAATTCATACTTACAACGTTAGAAAAATAAGACTCTGATTATGAAACAAAAGATTGTTTTATGTTGAAGAAGTAAATAACAGTAAGAATAAGGACTTTTGCAAAAGCCAAGGTAAGAACATTTTCCCTCTGTAATAAATCAACTATTGAACTCAAATTCTGAATGTTATTTTAAATTGTATTTATTATTGATTTTGCCCTTATTCTAGCACAAACTATAAGAGTTCAAAGGATGCTAACTCATTCCTAAAATGTATATGTTCATATTTTAAGTGTGCCTTGGAAATAGTATGTTTTATATGTATATGTATATGTTCCTATCTACTGCTGTTGTCTGAAGACTAAATTTAACTTTTTATACATTGAAGAGCTAAGTTTTTCTTTCTAAAATTTTCTTTGTAAATTTTAATTGCTTTTTAATGAGGGCATTCATTTCCAGTACTTATGGAAGATTTTATATTCCTGGCAAAAGTATTTTATCACTTAAACTGCATTACACATTGATTATCTATTATCTGCTCATATTAAGAAGCCTCTATTGTCAGCTAATGTTTACTAAACAATCGATAAAATCTAAGTGAAACCAGAATAAACTCAAACAAATAAGTGGGCTGAAATTCAGAGAAAATTGAGACCATGTCCCCTTTAGAAGGGTAGCCTTTGTGAGAACTCACTTCTGCCTAAAAGAGCTAATTTATCTTTTTTAATGCCATCAAAGTTAATAATGGATGGCATGTCTTATAGCTTCAGTGATGCAGCTACTTGTCGATAACACAGAGAATTTAAAAACCAATTCATCAATTCATGATTTTTTTAATTGGACTGTGGATGGTTAATTTTTAGCCATTAGACACTCCAATTATAAGACCCTAGAAAGAGAGTTAATTAATACAGAATTGGGGTAGCTGTCCCTTATCTCTTCAATGAGCAACTCAGAGTTTCTGTTCTGCCTCAATAACAGGTGGTATTTTTTACTTTGAGTAGTTTTTGGGCTGGGTGGGGATAGCTGTGTGAAGGGGGAGAAAATGAAGTGGAAAAAGAAAAAAAAGAAGGGCTTATATAAGTGTATATAATTTATATGTGAGTTATTTATATTTATATATATTTATTTTATGTGTTTTATATCTTTATTTACATATAAATATATATTTTGTTATACATGTGTATACTTCACAAATCCCTCTCTCCCACACATCCACAATGAGTCCAATATATTCTGGGTAAATAGAATGGAATACAGCTTTCTCTTACTTCTTTATACAGAGGGAAGGTAGGGTGGTTAAAAGATTTCCCCATGTCTCAGTTTTGCATTTACTGGTAAGGCTACACTGCCGCTCACGTATTTACATATTGATATTTCATTATCCACTGAATGCCCTCACTGGAAGGGACCTTAGTGATTATCTGGTCTACCTCACTTCCTTCACAATTGGGGAACCAGAGGCTCAAGGACATTAAGAGACCTGTCGAAGGTCACAGAGCCGGTTAGAGACAGAGTCAGCCATCCTCCAGACCCCCACACCCAGCAATCAGTCTAGTCCACCATGCTTTTCTGGTCTCCCCTGCCTAAGAACACATCTCTGACACTCACTATAGAGAAATTAATGAGTCTGCAAGTTAAAGATTCGTTTTAAACAAATTGGTTCATTATTATTTAATTGAGGAGGCTTTGGAGCAATAAAAGCCTTGCTTATCAAAACTAGATAAGCAGCTCATGAAACATTGAGCTCAAGAAATGCAAAAACTGTCACAAGTCAATATGTGCTGCCTTTCTGGTTGATAAATGCCACCCAATAGCTTCAGAAGTATCAGAAACTAATGGTGTCCCAGCACTCTGCAGGCATACATTAATGGGATCAGGAGCATAAAATATAAACAATAATGTACATATTGATTATTCCGGACACTTGAAGCCCAACAAACATTTGAAAGGTCAGTCATTTTGCTTGCATCAAATTACAGATAAGTCATTTGCTTGAAGCTGGAAACTTGGCTCTCCATGTAAATTTAGTTCGTGACCTATAAACTTAATCATGCCATACCTCTGTTAGCTCCCTTAGGTTGTCTGGCATGAAAAAAATATACTGTAAGTGCTTAATGCCATAAAGCGTATACAAATAAACAACAATATACACATTGCCAGGAAAGACATTGTGCGGGAGAAATCTATTCTCTAGGCTGAATAAATATCATGAAACAGCATTTTACTGTGACAACATATTCAAAGGTTTCTGTAAGTCAATTCCTACATGAGCTTACAAATGAAAATGTATGCTTTCAGGATCTTTCAAAAATATACAAGTTTAGGAAGTACAATGCCATAATTATTTTTTCTTTTACCTAAAAACTAAAATTGGGTTAGACCAGTTCAGACTAGAGTTTCAGCAATTTTTTTCTACAATGAAAGATTTATTCTTTTCAGAGTTCCTCCAAAACAAACTTTTAAAATTTAAAGCTGTGTGGATTCTGCATAGAGGAGCTGGACATTTACTGGTGCTTTCACACCCGAAGACACCTCTCCCCCAGAGTCAGGCTCCTACCTAGCAAGCTCTCTGGTGCTCCCACATATGGACAAACTGGATAGATAGTAGGAGATAGTTCACAATCCCACAGTCCCCGTTCTTTCTCTGAAGTGAGGTCCCTCGATGGAGTCAATATCCCCTTGCTGGCTTTTAAAAAGGGCAAGAGGGAGTTTGAGAGGTTGAAAGAAAGACTTGCCATTTAGGCCCCTTTATGAGAACAAGAGCTGGAAGTATCCCACCCCTCTCTGACAATGGCTCCCATTATCCTAAGCTTGGAGAGTTCCCCGACTCACTGCTAAGGAACACTGGCAGGGTAAGAACCAAGCTTTCAGAAATGTCTCCCACCAAATAGGCAGATGAGAGGGAACCGGAGCAGGACAATGCCCTATGTAAGAGGCCTTGCAAAAGAACTTGCTAGCATTTCTTCTGGCAGAAGACATTCCACTATCTGTAGAAGAGTGAAAACTTACCTGCCTTTAGACTGACAGTTTCAATCCTTTGAGTAGGGTGACCAGATTTCCGCTTTCTGAATTTTACATTATGTGAATCTTTTATACCAATTCATCCCGGATTCTACAACAGCTAAAACCAGCCATTTTGAAAATCAGATTATCTTACTCATGAATCACACCAGTTTCAAAAACACCTTTTAAACTCACATTACATTCATCAGCAATTGATAACCATTGTAAAATCATATATCTGCAATTTATATTAAATTCTAATAATACAGCAGAATTAAATTCTCATTCTAATAATACAGAAGAATTAAAAGCCCTGGTGGAAATCATGGTGATTTACTTGGTAGCCACATGATCTGATTTTAATGTTAAAAACATCATTTTATAGTTGCCCAATAAAATAATTACCCATAGAAGAGATATTCTATTTTAAAATATACATAAAACCTTAAATGAACTAAAGGAATTAATAAATATCAGTTTCACCAAAATCCAACTATTATATACTTAATCAAAAAAGGAAGAATATTTCAAAGACAGGCCTTTTGCTTCCTGCTTAAAGCAGATTCATTATGAATACAGTTCCTCAATGTACATTGTATTCTATTTAAAATGTAAATAAGCTTGCATTATTGTTTTCCTGCTATTTAGTTGTAAAAGGCTCAAAAAACCTGAGTAGCTCTAACATCTTTTATCACAATCAAAACTTAATTAAGTTAATCATATTAGTGCTTTGAGTGAAGAAAATTCAGGATTTTCTCTTTTTTTTTTTAGATTTTTTTATTGGGGAATTGGGGGATGGGAACAGAGCTGGGGAATTGGGGGAAGGGGAACAGACAAGTTGCTGTCATTTTGTTCTTCAGTCTAGCTGTGGAGGACGTTGCTTCACTGGCCCAAGTTGGCACCATCATTGCGCTCTTCCCTGGCGAGGCAGATCGGTCACCGGCTTCTGGACGGCTGCTCACTGGGGCTGCAGGCCGCTCACGCTGGTTGCTGGCTACATACGGTAGCCCATGGCAACCCACTGCAGCAGGGGCTGCAGCCTAAGCCGTCGCCGGCGACTCACAGCAGCCCAGCTCCAGGTTGAGCTGTTGTTCAGCATTTTAGCTGTAGAGGGTGAGCGTCACTGGCCCTCATATGTGGTATCTGAATTGGAGCCCTCTGGCATCCCAAGCCAGCTCTTAACCAACGCGCCACTCGGCCGGCCCAGGATTTTCATTTTTGATGAATAAGTTATTTTCTGAAATTCAGGCCCTAACTTCACTTTGTTCTAAAGCCAATAGAATGGGGCTTGTTCATGCTAAAGAAAGGCAGAAGCTTTTAATTGTAAACACTATCTTTTAGCATATCAAAAATGTATCTTTTACTGAGTGAGCTTTTAATCACAAAGATCTGCTGCCTAAGCATCCTCTAAAAAGCAGTTCTCTGGATTTCAAAAACTATTTTCTGCACTTTAAATTTTAAGCCAAGACGTTGATGATCAATGAAGAGGAAAAATTTCTGAGACCAAAAAAAAACAAAAACAAAAATTCTACTTCCCCACTACACATAATAAAATAAATTCAAAAACTGATCACACATCTTAACATGCAGATGTATAATGACACTTAAGGACAGAGCCAATTGCACCATCAAGTTTAAATAACTGCAGAATTCCACTAAAGAGGTCTTCAGAGCAGAAATAAAAACTAGAAGTACGTTGATCATATTCTCCCTTTGAATGCGTCCTCAAAAGCTATGCTAATTTTCGAAACCTCAGGTCTAATGCAGACAGGATACTGTACCTCTCCTCCCAACCTAGGAATCTTTCTTACTGAAAAATGTTATTATGCAACAACTCTCTGGGCAATAACTCCACAGGACCTGATTGGCTGTGTACCTCCAAGGACTGATCATGACATTTCAGTTTTAGAAGAATGAAACTAGGCTATCAATGTCACCTGAGTTTCAAAGGACGGCCTCTGGCACAGTCCCTAAACGCAAAGGGTTTCCTTTTGACATGAGGCTCGTGGGGATGTAAAAGGGAAATGAGAGTCCCTACTGGGACTGTGAACATCCTCGCATTTGTGAGGCCAACTGCCACGCTCTGGCTTTTCTTGTTCCCTGACAAGACTTGTCCCAGTCCTCCCTCCTGGGAAGCTTTTGACAGCAACTGCAAACACAGAAGCCAGCAGGAACTCGTAAGAACAGGTGCTGGAGCCTCCCCAGCAGCCTGCAAGCTGAGAAAGGGCCTCTTCGGCACAGCAGTGGGACATCCCACTTTGGAGATGCCCTCTTGACCTCAGCCGTTGCAGAATCTTGCTTCTTTTCATGCAGCAGAGTTTGGAAAGATTTGTGACAATGCATTATGGCTACTAAGTTGCTGCCGGTACATTTTCTTGGTCAGCTTTTAAGGGGGCTTTGGTGGAATCTCTGACAATATAAAACAAGGATGGAAGAGGTAATACTTGGGTTTGTGTTCAGTTAAGGGAAATGATAATAATGAAAGTCTAGTTGGAGGGGCTGGCCAAGTGGCTCAGTTGGTTAAGAGCTCACTCAAGAGTTTGAGCTCTGAGCAACAGCGGTTCAATGCCTGGCCCGAGCTGAGCTGCCGCTGAGCTGCCAACAGGTGGCAGGATGGCTCAGCTTAAAAAAAAAAAAAGTCTAGTTGGACCTTTCTCTACTACTCCATTATTCCTGGTTACTGCTTTCTACTTCCTATCACATCTTAGCCAAGGGACAGTCCTAGGTCCAGGGAATTTCCAGCATTCAAGAGGAAACAGACCAGATAAACTTCCAGCAGGTCGGTATTCACACACTCCAGCATATCAGATGCCACTCCAGGAGCATCTAGTCAACTACTATTAATCCTTAATCTTTTAATTTATTAAAATTGCTCCATGGTCAGGGTACTCTGCACCACGGAGACAGTCACCTGTGCAAGTCAGCAACCACTCAGATGTCTGGTATGGCCTGCCTCTCAAAGTGTGGTTCCTGGACCAGCCCCAGCAGCATCAGGCGTCACCTGGGAGCTTGTTAGAAATGTCAATTCCAGGCCTACCCCAGACCTGTGGAAACAAATTTCACAGCATGCCCAGGTGATTCATATGCAGATTCAAGTGTGAGATGCACAAAGCACTGTGGTACAGTTTCTTTGAGCAGCTCAGTGCTCAGAATGCAGTGAGCAAGACGCTGCCCTCCACCAATGCAGTGATTTACATTGTTCCAAGAGCACTCGGGCATTATCTAAACCTCAAACTCCCCATGAAATATGGGCAAGAATCTGTGCATCAATGTTATGGCTGAGAAGACCTAAGTCAAACAGTAGATGATTAGTGGTAGTGGACTCAAACTCAGAACTCCCAAATCTCAGACTTCTGCCCTTTCTGCTGCCTCAGCTAGTCCCAAAGGAATGGCTGGCTCTCTCATGTCTGGGCTGTGAGAATTTTTTTTCCCCATTGGCATCTTTGGTATAGTGGAAAGAAAACTTCAAGTCTTGGTTCTGCATTACTCACCCCCATTACCTTGAACACATCAACTATAAAAACATAGGTTGGAAGCAAAATAAAACAAAGGATATTTATAAAATATAAAATATAAAAATAAAACAGTAGAGCCATGATTTACTAATAAGCAGCAAATACTATAAAAATATTGAAGTTCTAATCTAATTTTTAATCTAATATCTGAAAATTTATCCTAAGAAAATACTCCCAAGGAAGAAAATGTTATATGTACAAAAATGGTCATTAGAGTATTAACTATAATAGAAAAAAACTGAAAGCAACCAAAATACTCTATGCTTAGAATACAGCTAATTAAATTATGAAAAATTTAGTTATTTAAAATGATATTCACCAAGACTTGGCAGTAACAGAAAAAATTCTCGTATAATGTTAAGAGAAAAAGCACATTATAAAATTATGGTATATTATGATTCCAACTAGGTATACTTCTAGTAAAAAATGGAAAACATTGGTGAAATCTGATCACATCCTATCAAGATAAATAGGATATAGGTGATTGTTTTCCAAATTTGCAGTAGCTATTAAATTGCTCTTATTATTTCTTTAAAAGAAAGTAAGCATCAGGAAAAGGAAATTAAAATAAACACAGTAATCATAAGACCTAAAATTGTTTCAATAAATTATCATTAAATCTGGCTCTCAATTCCGTGGATAATAATAATAACAAAAATGAACACTGCTCGCTAAATCTTCTGAGGTCAGTAATATTACGACCCACATTCTACAGATGAGGAAACCAGGACACACAGCACGTAGTCTCCTTGAACCTCCGCTTCTTCTTTTGTGAAATAGAGATAATGTCAGCCTTGCAAGTTTCTTATGAGGATTAAACAAAACATTGTTTTGCTAACCTGTATGATTCTGTGTAAAGATCACAACGTGTGACAGAACCCAAACAGGGGTGGAGGGGAATACACTCCACTTTTCTGTCAAGATGGGGACAGAAACAGCTCCATGATTGTGGTGGCCCTTACAAACTATCACCACACAAGGCTGCCTGCCTCACAGAAGCGTATGGATTCAGGTGGCATCCTCAAACACCCCTGAAGCAACATTATTTTCAGGGCATGCATGCTAAGCAGCAGAAACCTGTGTTAAATTTAAGGTAGGATAGAATACCTGGCCTAGGAATCAGGAGGTACAGAACCTGAGCCTGAGTATGTCATTTCTCAGGCCTCAGCTACCCGATCTGTACAATGGTGACATATGTTGGTATTGCTCACCCAATAAGCAGGCTGGTATTGCTCCCAGGCAAGGCTCCACTCTTGCCCAGCCAACCCTTTTCCCACATTGCTGCCAAAGTGGTCATCGCAAAACCCAATTTAATCATGTCACCACACTGCTTTGTTGCTTCCAACAATCCATTTGCTTCTAGTTGCTCTTAGTTGATAAAGCCCGATCATCCTCAGCACAGCCCTCACTGCCCTGTGATGTCTGGCCCTCTCCATCACTCTCCACTTCGCATTCCACGTTGCCCTCACACCAACGTGTGCCCCCTCTGGCTTTATGTACACTGTTCCCTCTGCCTGAGTATCTCTCTTCTCTCTGCCCTTTCCCAGCACACCTCAGCTCAGGCATAACTTCCTCAGGGCACCTTGTAGACATGTCTGACAGGAAAAGCTCACCCTGTGGTACCCATGCATAGCTTCATGTCTTTCTCTCTCATGCTACTTAGAGCTGTTGCAATTTTATAATATTTCAGTGGTTCCCATCATGCTTCTGCCCCCCCCCCACACACACACACCTGCTAAAACGTAGCCTCCATGAACGCAAAGAGTTTTCCTTAGTCTCCCCAATTCTTAGCACATGGCAGGGCCTTGAGAAATTTTTGTTCAATGACTGAATGAATATTATCCCCAACGCCCAGATTACCACAGAGCTGTGTAACTAGAAGACGCTCAACAAATCCAGTAGACTTGAGTTGACTACAGACAGAACAACAAACATAACATTTAGATTCCTCTCCCCCACCAAATAAAGAAAAGGTATGCTAGATCCACTAAGAAAGTAAAAAAGCCAAGGCAAAAGAAGTATTTTGTAAACTCTTAATTATAGTATAAACATAAGGACTTGTCTCCACCCTTTTTAAAAACAGCTACAGTATAAATATATACATAAAATATAAAATACAGGGTATACTTGTTACTGACAAACTATAGAGCAAATTATTAAGTTAAACTCTCTGGAAGGATTTAAACAGTCGAATCCCATTGAAACATGGGGTTTTTGTTTTGTTTTGTTTTGTTTTGTTTTTTACCAAGGTTTGGATAACCATAGAGTAGACTTGTGTGGGTCTCAGTTTCTTCATCTTTAATGAAGGGTTGAACGAAATGATCCTTAACATCCTTCAAATTCTGAAATGCCAGGATTACGACAATTAACAGCATCACATTGAGAATCACGAAAGTCTACACATGCATGGTGCAAAACAAAGCTAATCTATGAACACTGACCAGACTCCAGGTGAGACCCTAAGGAAACCAGAGTTTGTCTCCCCTGTCTACCCCCTTTCTCCATCTGGAAGTGCCTCCCTTTCTACTCACCTCTGCTTCTCTTTGCTCTCGGAATAACTGTCAGCAAGATGAGTTTAAGTCCACGTGCTCCTTTTCCCCCGGGCATTTGCCTTGGAATCTTCCTTCTCCATTTGGCGAAAGTTGTTTCCTGACCTTAGGAGAAAAGATTTCAGGCATTAACACTCTGGTGGAAGAGGCAGGGCAGGGAATGTCTGCTGGCAAAAGCAGCTCCTTTCCTCAGCCTCTGAATGAGATCAGTCCCTCCTAGGACAAAGGGCAGGTGGTGAGGGAGGCTCAAAGAAGGCGCAAAGCCCCAACTCAAGATATTACCTATTCGGACTTAGTTCAAATGCATTCATGCATATGTTCATAAAAATATATACAGCTGAAGCCTCTCGCAAAACTGTGGCACAAAAATCCAATCTCGTAATATTAGAAACTATTTGTTAGTTAACTTGCTTTGACATTGCAAAATAAATCATTTCTTGGTCACTTTAAATAACAAAATCACCTTCTGGGTATGCAATTTATTTAAAATATTTTACAAAAAACGTTTCAAGCATTTATATGTAGGGGGTCTCATACCTCTGCAAAAAGTACATATGCACATTGAGTAAAATGGAAATGGAAAAAGTACACACTCGTGTAATATAATCATCAGTTAGTTAACTTCTTAATAATATCTTGACAATGTAATTATCCATTAAAGAATGAATAATTACTTGCTACAGTATGATATATCTAGTAGCAATAATATATAGCATTATTATCATGGCATAGTGTCTTAAATAAGTTTTTCAGCATTTGAAAAAAATTGGAATAAAGACTAGATAAAACAAAGAATAAGTGAGAATAAAGCACAAAGCCTAATTGAAAATTAAAATTTGGAATAATTCTGCTAAAAAAAGACCTCATTTTCTTCAATCTTTCTCAACTTCTATTATTTTATGATTTTGTATTTATGGAACCTTCTCTAAATTTCTGAATGAGTTGTGCATGCTAGAAATGGTATTCTATATTTAAAGATTTTAAATAGATACCTAACATTATTCATTAAATATACAAAAATTTTAAATGCAATGCAAAGTAAATTTGTACTTCAACAATTATGTAGCATTTTGGTAGCATTTAATCAAAAGCAAGGCTATTTCTAGCTCCTTTACATTATCAATTGACAATACTGTCTTCTGTACAAATGCAACATGAGCTATATCACACTTAAATTAATTGATTTTATTATGATTAGGCTCGTTAATTTTTTTAAATTAATTATGTTAGAGAGAGGAGGAAAAAGAAAGAGTATGTTCTGAATGAGACTTCTTTTTATAAAGCAAGAGTTTAACTCACTAAAATCTCTATTTTTTGGAAAGAAGTAAATTAGGTGTTTTTATACATGTTTAATTAAACTACATTAAGAAAAAAAAAATCCTGAAGAGTTGAGAACTTCCCAAACCATTCATCGTTTTAGTTACGGTGTTGGCAAAACCATATGAAATGATGTGCGATTTCCTTATTTTGTAGTATTAGTTGTTTGGAGTGTAATTATGGAGTTCTCCAACCCACACTTCCTTCTGCTGATAACTATTAAAAAAGAACCTAGAAGACCTGATTCAGTTCACTCGAATTTGTTTGAAGATTGCAGAGCGAATTTCTTACCCCAACGTTAGTGTTACAATGCACACAAGTTTAACTGTAGTTAGCGACTTTCATTCAGTGCCGTTTAGCATGTTATAGTAAAAGGGTGGATAAGAAGAAGGGGGAGACAGCTTTGACAGATGGTACTCAGCGTTTGACTCCTGCTGAGCTCAGCAGGACCTGTGGTTTCCAAGGTTAGGGCTGTCAAAATGGCTCTATCAAGTGAATAACAAAGTGTAGACTGCCTGTCTGTTTCCTATACAAAACTTAGATTTCATGTGCCATTATTGTCGGTCTTTCTGCTGATTTAATAACTTCCAAGGAGAAGAACTGAGGGCTCAGATGCAGCCTCACTATTTCAGAAATTACTTGGAAGGGGAATTCTCGAGTGCTGAAAGAGGTAGGCTCAGATCTCATCTTTCTCTTTAGTTTCTCTCTACGGTTTCATGCCTTGAAAAGGATTCAAAAGCCACCAAAGGTTCACTTTTGGCTAAAAGCTAAATGTGAAACTTTCAAAATGATGACTCTTTCTCAAAAAGGTGAAATGTTTTTATGAAGACTTGTTGGGGTGGCAGGTACTTATTCAACTAAAAATACTTACAATGAAAAGGAAAATGTTTCTATTATGAAATGCATCAATGTGTTGGTGAGAGCCCATTTTTCACCTTTCGTAGCTCTTAATATTAACACCACCTCCTCCTTTTTTTTTTTTTTACCTATGTCTAAACTCTTTAGAGGACCAGAGAAAGTACCTGATGCTGAAGAATAGAAAACTGAATAATGTCATTGAAATTTGCCTTTTGTCTCATGCTGTTACGTCTATTTTTCTTGGTAAGTTTGATGTTTTCCTTTATGCATATTTTGTGATTTTTAGATGGTTATTAACCTCCTAGAATTCTAATCAAAGGCCTATTGATGGATTCATAAACCCAGGTTTTTATCAAGGTAATGCTAAAATTAGGATTATGGTAGTGCCCCTGAATAAGCTAATAATTGTATTTCAATGTTTAATTTACAATATAACATTTAAAGCAAAACTTCTAATTGTTATTTCAAAAGGACAAAGTGATATTAAAGTGTGACATTTTGAAAGTGACAGAGTGGGACACACTTTAATCCTGTCCTGTTCACTAAGCATATTATTGCTATGTTTGACAAGCTGATGTAAGTACATATCTTGTCATTTTTTTTCATGCTGGCTTGAGCAGACACATCTACCCGTGTGGTGATTGTTCCTTATAGCCTGCCTGAGAGAAGACATTCATGCTACAATATAGTTGAAGAATTTTCCTCTGCAAATACTTAGGTTGTCTAAGTCCCATGGTCATAACAGAAATGTTATTTGGAAGGATGACTATTTGTTATTATCTCCAGTGTATTTAGTTACTTTGAACATTCAAAAAATTTTTGAAGTATTTCCCTTCTTTTAAAACTTTTTTTTTAAAAATCCAACGCAGCCATCTCTTCTCTGAGAAACTACATAGCAGATATTCAGAAAATATTACTGAATTGAAATAAAAGAAATCTTTGTTGATAAGAAGAATTCTTGAAGTGAAGTGAAAAGGTCCAACTTTTACATCAGGCTATTATAAGAAATTATCAAGTGCCAAGTTAGAATAAACCCTTTCTAGTTGTGCTTTTTATCTTGGAAATGTATGATGCTTTTAATCATCTCTGTAGACGATAATGATAATTAAACAGAAATTTTTTAAAAACCCTAAACCAAGATGGAATTTTCTTCTCTTTTTTTTTTTCTCTCTCTACCTCTTTGCATGCTTTTTTCAGTAAGGCAATTTCTAAGCTTCTTTCTAACAGCCTCTACCAACTCCCCAAAGGAGTTTTTGTTAATGGTAAACTTACTAAATCATACTTGCTTTTCATGTTTTGCATTTTTTGAAGAGTCTCTGTGGAGTTTCTGCATGTTTCTCTGGGGAAAGTATGCTTGTGTAATTTCATTCGAGTCCATAAAGTATGAGACCCTAGAAAGTAAGTCCATCCTTGGCAGGAGGTCAGCAATCTTAGAGAAAGGAAACAGAACTAAAACAGATACGATGTTCAAGAACTGCTATCATACACATAACCACCCACTTAAATCTTTTTGGTTCTAACCCATAGCACTGGCCCCAGAACTCTGGGGCCAAGAAGACAAAATGTCCAGGCTTAATTAGAATGATATGCTCTAATTGCATTAGGCCCTTGTTTTTATTTAATTTTAAAACGTTTTTAATTGTGATAAAATACACATGACATAAAATTTACCATCTTAACCATCTTTAAGTATACAAGTCAGTAGTGTTAAGTACATTCACATTGTTCTCTAGCCAATCTCCAGAACTCTTTTCACCTTTCACACTGAAATTCTATACCCATTAAATAATAATTCCCCATTGTTCTCTACCCCCAGCCCCTGTCAACCCCCATTCTACTTTCTGTCCTCTGAATCTGACTACTCTAGCTACTTTATATAAGTGGAATCATGCAGTATTTGCTTTTTTGTGGCTGGCTTATTTCACTTAACATAATGTCCTCAAGGTTCATCCATGTTGTAGTATGTATCACAATTTCCTTCTTTTTTAAGGCTGAATAGTATTCCAGGGTATGTACATATATGTTTTATTTATCTGTGCATCCCCAGATGGACACTTGGGTTGCTTCCACCTTTTGGCAATGGGAAATAATACTGTTATGAAACAACCTTCAGTTGTTTTAGAATGACATTACTGTGTGCTACCGAGTAAATGAAGAGCATGACATACATTAAAGAATAGCGGAAAATTACAATAATTAAAACAACAGCCAGCGTTTATGAACTGCTTACTATGTACCAGGTAGTGAGCCATGCACATCACTGGTATTCACTCTATGAGTGATGTACTAGTATTATCCCATGTCACAGAAATGAAAACTGAAGCACAGAGAGGTTGGTTAACTGGTCCAAAGTCACTCAGGTAGGAAGTCACTGGGACACAAGCTTGAGAAACAGGAGCTGAGAGTCTGAGCACTTGGAGAAGGAGAGAAATCAGCACCACAGACAAGTAGTGAAGAACTCCTTGACCACGGCAAAGCGTGTGGTCTGGCCAAAAGAGCACTCGAATAGGAGCCAGAAAAACCATTTCTGTCACCACCTAGCTGCAGGACCCTCAACAGGACAACTACCCTCTCCAGGCTCAGCGCTCTGAAAAGGGAGGTTGAATTGAGTGTCCTATGACCTGTGTTTCCAACAATCCCTCATTCCAAACGAGATTTACAATCTAATACTTTATTACTTGGAGTATTATTTCACCTACTTGGAGAAAAGGATGTAATTGAAAATTTTTAAATGGACGCTTAAGTCTCCAAGTTTTGATAATGAATAGTTTTCTGATTCTCCTTCCACTATATCCAAGCCCCTCTTATAAAACTAAAAAGGAAGAATATAATGACATGGCATCAACAGGAATATGCAAGGTAAAATGAGGTTGTTCTTTCAGGGGGTCCTAGGTGTGGCTACCCCAACAAACGCAAAGTAGAGGATTGTGAACAGTGCTCACTTAATACGTATTCACGTAATCAAGGTCATATAACCACCAGCACCCTGCCGCTGAGGGGAAGGAGAGGGGTGACTTAGAATGCACCCATGTTTTCCTCTTCATGGTCAACATTTCTCACCTCGTCGTGTCTCTAGAAACAAAGACTGTATATAAGTACCCTGAGCATCATAATTAGTTTTAGAAACTCTTTTGGTTCTATGCTTATGAGTTTAGGTTGTAGATCTTACTGTGTTCATTTTCAGAGCATACCCCTAACTCTTGTTATAGTGATTAAATTGGACCCAAGGAAACAAAGGCAATATGTTTTTCAAAGAAAAAGCTGTAAAAACCTAAGGTCCTGAAAAAGAGAATTTGAATGCCACAGGTCTAGTTTATAAGTAGGGACGTGTTTGGAAACCGAAGGAGAACACCTACCAGAAAAGGCCTTGCAAATCAAGCTCAAGAGAGACCTTGACTTGCAGTATTGTTTGAATTCTGCACAAATCAAATGGCAAATGCTTACTGAACTAAAGTTCAGGTATTTCAAACAGAGTACCAATAGTGATTGATCGGGCCTGCATTTTTCTTTTTAGTGATATCTGCAGATAAAGTTTAATACTAACTTTAAAAGAATGTTTTCATTTACTTTCAGCCAGCTTTTACCGCAGGGTTGATGATTTTGTTTTAAACCAGATTATTACAGTGGAGGCATCCTCCATATTCCAATTCATGAATTGCTGTTCTACAGATAGTAACTCTGTTCAACTTTCAGCCAAGCTGGAGAAGTCAGTGATACACACTGCATCTTCCATCGGTAGTGTCAGAAGGTGCAAATTTTCCAACCAGACAGAAGAGGGCGCTATCCACCTACAAATTAACTGATCCTTTAAGAATGTCAGACATAGAAGGAAGTTCTAATATGATCAAGTCTAATCTTGGTGTTGTCTTTTACACCATCCCTATAAATTTTCTGATAAATAAAAAGAAATAAACAAAAAATAACTACCAGCAGAGGCAAAAACATTGAGCTAAATGAATTAATGAAGAGGCAAAATATACAAACTATTAAAAGGCCATTAAAAAGACACACACATTTTATGATTTCATCACACATTTCATAGCAAAACGTAGAACCAGAACACACCCCCAAAAGCCAAAATGCTATTCTGCTGCCATACGAGTCATTAATATTTCCTTGCTGTAGATCCTGATCATGAATGGAACCCTCACTTTAAAATCGATAACATCTGGAAATAGTGGCAAACTAGAAAAGCTGTTGGGCTGCATCTGTCTTGAAAATGCTATGTAATAAGATTTACTTAATATATTTGAAAGGGAAAAAAATGTTTTGTTCCCCAATTTGTTGCAACATCTGAAAGTTCGTGAGGTTATGACCCCTCTTTAAGAAAGCATCTCCTGCCACCTGCACATACCCCAGGAAAAAGCAGTTGGAAACAATAAAACACGTGCTAGCTAACTGTTACCAGGGAAACGGTTCTGGTTCACCAATCTGAGCGCCTGTGATTCCAGTGGCTTTGTCCGAGGGAGACATGCGCCAGCTGTCAGTGAATAACCATTGTTATAGATCATCAGGAAATCACAGTCAACAGGCAACCCAGCCCCACTGGAAGTTTGTTTCTCATATTTGTTCATCACCAGGGCAATCCCCTGTCTTTAAAACATCCCCTTAGGCTGGGTTAACTAAATAACACCCTGTACCAACAGGATGCTTGAAAGGAGGCAAGTTGCAAACTGGTCTTTTTGTGCAGCAAACAGGGATCTAACTTTGATTCCAATTGCATCACCCTCCTGCCCCCTTCACTTTCCACTGGGATTACAGGGCAAATATCTGAAGTCAGTACCCCGTTGAGCACTGTCCTTCCTTGCCTTAACTGGCCACTCAGATGCAACCCCCTCCCAAGAGCTTTCAGAGATCATTGGCTTTCCACTTACTAATGAAGGGCTCAGCAGAGGCAATTTGGAGCTGCCACCAGGGGAGGGTCTGATGGCATAAAACTCTGGGTCTCTGCCTCACCAACATACACACACACTCTTCAACCAGTACAGCCCCCACTTTTACCAATTATATAATTTAAATTATTTTATAATTTATAAATTGATAGATTTTGTTTGAAACAAGATAGTGTTGCTTTTTTAAAGTTTAAAAGCAATGAGCTCCAAATCCATCCAATGATCAGATTCGTCTTGAGAAAGAGACTTCTAGAATTGCGGCAGGCAAGGAGCTTAGAGGTCACCACTCCAGGATAACAATAAGTAATATGCTTTATAAACTGAAAACTCAACAATTCATGTTAGATTCATTAGAGACAGGTGAATACAGAGAATCACAACTTACACTGGAGTAGAAACCCATGAGCAGAAACCTTCATGGGAACCAGTGCCAGCTAGGAAAACCTTAACTGCAATGATGAATTGGCAAAGGCTCAGTGTAGACAAGTCTGAGAGTTAAAAACTCCAAACATAGACGGGCTCCCACACTTGTGAGTTTTACCTCCAGGAGCTCAACCAGATGTTCACAGTATATATCAGAGAAAAATCTCCTCATGCATCCGGTAGGGGCAGGAGAAAAGGAAACATTTTTTTTTTTTAGCTGAGCTATCCTGCCACCTGTTGGCAGCTCAGCGGCAGCTCATCTTGGGCAGGACTCGAACCACTGTTGCTCACAGCTCAAACTCTTGAGTGAGCTCTTAACCAACTGAGCCACTCGGCCAGCCCCAAAAGGAACCATTTTGAAATACTCCAGAGCATTGTGTCCTTATCAAGGCCTACCTTCAGGTAAAACTATTTTACAAGAGGCATAAGCAACTGGGCTTTTATTAGAGACAAATGAAACTGGGAGAAGGGAAATGCTCAACTCCGGCACCCTCTAGGCATGCTGTCCCATTTAAGGTGGAGGGGTTGTGTGCTGGGGGGAGCTGAAAAACACTGGTGAAGTTCACAGTCAGGAGCACAGGCTCACAAAAGCACCGAGACCTAATCATATTATTATAGGCTACTTCCCCTCCCCCCACATCTTACCATCATACTACTAAAGGCCTATTTACCAGTTTCTTTTATCCAGTACATTATGTCTACCTTCCAACAAAAAATGACAAGGCATACTAAAAGGCAAAATACAGTGTGAGAAGACTAAACAAACCTAAGAACCAGAGTCAGACATAGCAATAACGTTGAAATTGCCAGACCAGGAATTTAAAAATGAACAAACAATGATAAGGGTTTACTGGAAAAGTAGACAAAATGCAAAAACAGATGGTTAATGTAAGTAGAGTGATGGCAATTTTAAGAAAAAAATTAAGAAGAAATGCTAGCGCTCAAAACACTATAACATAAATTAAGAATGCCTTTGATATGTTCATTGGTGACTGGGCACAACAGAGGAAAGGATCTCTGAGCTTGAGGACATGATAATAGAAGCTTCCAAAAATGAAAAGCAAAGAAGAAAAATGACTGGAAGAAAAAAACAAAACAAAACAAAACAAAAAAACACAGAACAGAATATCCAAGAACTGTGGGATAACTACAAAAGGTAAAACATGTGTGTAATGGAAATACCAGATGTAGAAGAAAGAAAATAACAGAAGCAATATTTGAACCAAAATGATGGAGAATTTCCCCAAATGAATGTCAGACATCAAACCACAGATCCGGAAAACTCAGAGAACACCAGCAGGATAAATGCAAAAAAAACCCAAAAAACAAAAACAAACAAAAACTACATTTTGATTTTGAATATCATGTTAAAAATTCAGAAAGTCAATGATAAGAAAATCTCCAAAACAGAAGAAAAAAATCACCTTACTGATAAAGAATCAAGGACAATAATTTTATTACGCTTATTCTCAGAAACCACGCAAGTAAGAATAGAGTGAAATATCTGAAGTGTTAAGAGAAAAAAACCACCAACCTAGAACACTGTGCCCTGTGAAATCATCCTTCAAATGTTAAAGTGAAATAAGAGTTTCTCAGACAAACAAAAATTGAGGACATTTGCTTCCAGGAGACCAGCCTTGCAAGAGATATTAGAAGTTCTTTAGAGAGAAGGAAATTGATATAAGCCAAAACTTGGATCTAAATAAAGAAAAGAAGAGCTTCAGAAAATGGATAAGTAAAAGTAAAATAAAAATTTTTATTTTTATTCTTAATTGATCAACAGGTAACAGTTGTTCAAAATAATAATAGCAATAATGTATTAAATTATGTATGCTTTTGTGTGATGTATCAATATCTATATAAATAGATCTACATAGCATATACAAATATTTGATTATTTATGTTTATGAATAAGTGAAATGAATTACGACAATGATACAAGGGATAGTATGAAGGAATTAGGAATATTTTGTTATTATAAAGTATTTACACTATGTGGAAATGGTTGGTGTTTTTCAAAAGTGAACTTGGATTAGTTGTAAATGTATATTGCAAACTCTAGGGAAACCACGGAAAAAGAGTTTTTAAAAAGGGAGTATAATTGATATGCGAGGAAAGGAGAGAAAATTGAATCATATATAATGTTCAATTAAAACTAAAAATGACAGCAAAAAGTAGAAGACAAAAATAGAAACAAAGAACAGGGCAACAAATAAGAAGTGATAGCAAATATGGTAGATATTAATCCACTACATTGATAATCACTTTAAATATAAATATGCCAATTAAAAGACAGTGACTTCAGAGTGTATCAAAAAATAAAACCTTACAATATATCATCTACAAGAAACACACTTTAAATATAGGCACATACAGATTAAAAGTAAAATAATAGAGAAAGCTATACCATGCTAACACTTATCAAAAGAAATGGGGAATAGCTATATTAATTTCAGACAGAGCAGACTCCAGACCAAGAAAAGTTATCAGGGGTAAGGAGAGATATTATGTAAGGATAAAGGAGTTAATTCTCCAAGAAGACATAATAATCCTTAATGTCTATGCATCTGACAACAGAGCATTAAAATACATGAGGCAAAAATGAGTAGAACTGCAAGGAAAAATAGATGAATACATTATTTTAGTTGGCAACATTAATACCCCTCTATCAGAAATGACAACTGCAGCAGCCAGACAATCAGTAAGGACAGTGTTGAACACAATAACATCAATCAAGTAGAAATAATTGACATGTATAGACTTCATCCAAAAACAGCAAATTACATTCTTCTCAAGCTCACATGGAATATTCACCAAGATAAACCCCACTGTGGGTCATAAAACACATCTTAACAAATTTAAAATCATAGAAAGGTGCTGTCAGACCACAATGGAATTAAACTAGAAACCAACAACAGAAAGATAACTGGAAAATCACAAAATCCATGGAGATTAAACAACATACTTCTTAATACATGGGTCAAAGAAGAAATCTCAAGAGAAATTTAAAAATATTTTTAACTAAATTAAAATGAAAACACAACTTATCAAAATGTTTGAAGGGCCGGCTGAGTGGCTCAGTTGGTTAAGAGCTCGCTCAAGAGTTTGAGCTCTGAGCAACAGCAGTTCAATGCCTGGCCCGAGCTGAGCTGCCGCTGAACTGCCAACAGGTGGCAGGATGGCTCAGCTAAAAAAACAAACAAACAAACAAAATGTTGGAGATGTAATGAAACCAGTGCTTAGAGGGAAATTTATAGCATTGAATACATATTCAGTTGATCCTTGAACAACACGGGGGTTGCAACTCCCCATCACACACACACACACACACACACACACACACACACACACACACTCACACACACACACACTTGAAAATCTGAGAATAACTTAAATCAGTCCTCTACAGATGCAGATTCCCAAGAAGGAATTGAAAATACAGTTGACCCTTGGACAACATAAGTTTGAACTGTGCAGGTCCCATACAGTTCAAACCCATGTTGTTCAAGAGTCAACTGTATTAGAAAAAAAGAAAGCTCTAAAATCAATGATCTAAACTTTCACCATATGAAACTAGATAAAGAAAAATAAATTAAATCCAAAGTAAGCAGAAGAAAAAACTAATAAAAATAAGAGCTGAAATATCATCCTTAATGGTGAGAAATGTGAAGCTTTCCTGCTAAGATCAGAAACAAGGCAAGGATGTTCCCTCTCACCACTCTACTCAACATTGTACTGGAAGTCTTAGCTAATGCAGTAAGACAAGAAAAGTAAATAAAGTATACCAAGTAGGAAGGAAGAAATAAAACTGCCTTTGTTTGCACATGACATGACTGTTTACATAGAAAATCTGAAAGAATAAACAAAATAAGTCCTGGAACTGATCAACAATTATAACAAGGTTGAAGGACACAATGTTAATATGCAAAAGTCAATCACTTTCCTATATACCAGCAATGAACAAGTGGAATTTATAATTAAAAACACATGCCCAGAGCCAGCTGAGTGGCCCGTTGGTTAAGAGCTGGCTTGGGTCGCCAGAGGACCCCAATTCAGATCCCACATATGAGGGCCAGTGACACTACCCTCTACAGCTAAGATGCTGAACAACAGCTCAAACTGGAGCTGGGCTTCCGTGAGTCACTGGCGACGGCGTAGGCTGCAGCCCCTGCTGCAGTGGGTTGTCATGGGCTACTGTGTGTAGCCAGCAGCCAGCGTGAGCAGCCAGCAGCTGCTGTGAGCAGCTGCCTAGAAGCCGGCGACTGATCTGCTTCACCCGGGAAGAGTGCAATGATGGTGCCAACTTGGGCCAGTGAAGCAACGCCCTCCACAACTAGACGGAAGAACAAAACGACAGCAACTTGTCTGTTCCCCTTCCCCCAATTCCCCAATAAAAATCTTTAAAAACAAAACAAAACAAAAAATAACACATGCCCATTTATAATAGCACCTCCCCAAAAAGTGAAACATTTAAGTATAAACCAACAAAAGATGTACAAGATCTATATGGAGAAAACAACAAAACTCTGAAGAAAGATTTTTTTAGGAAGAACTAAATAAATGAAGAGATAGTCCATGTTCATGGCTAGAAAGACTCAATATTGTCAAGATGTTAATTCTTCCCAACTTGATCTATAGATTTAATGCAATCCCAATCAAAATCCCAGCAAGTTATTTCATGGATATTGACAGGCAGATTCTAAAGTTTATATGAAGAGGCAAAAGACCCAGAATAGCCAAGTCAATATTGAAGGAGAATAACAAAGTCAGAGGATTCACACTACCCAACTTAAAGACTTACTATAAGCTACAGTAATCAAGACAGTGTGGTATTGGTGAAAAATAGCAGAATGGAACAGAGCAGAGAGCCCAGAAATAGACCCACATGAATATAGTCAACTGATCTTTGTCAAAGGAGCAAAGGCAATATAATAGAGCAAAGATGGTCTTTTCCACAACTGATACTGAAACAACTGGATATCCACATACAAAAAAAAAATGGGTCTGTAAACAGACCTATACCCTTCATAAAAATTAATTCAAAATGGACTACAGACCTTCATATAAAACACATAACTATAAAAACTCCTAACAGGAGAAAACCTAGGTGACCTTAGGCATGGCAATGACATTTAAGATACAACACCAAAGACACAATCCATGAAATAATTAAATTGGGCTTCATTAAAATTAAAAACTTCTGCTCTGCAAAAGATAGTGTCAAGGGAATAAGAAGACAAGCCACAGACTGGGAGAAAATATTTGCAAGAGACACATCTGATAACCAGTACCCAAAATACACAAAGAACTCTTAAAGCTCCACAATAAGAAAATTATCAAATTTGGTTTGTTTGTTTTTTTAATCTCACCAAAGATACCTCACCAAAGAAGATATACAGATGGCAAGTAAGCATATGAAAAGATGTTCAACATCATATGCCATTAGGGAATTGCAAGTTAAAACAGCAATGAGAGACCACTACATATCTATTAGAATGGCCACAATCCAAAACACTGACAGCCCTAAATGCTGACGAGGATGTGTAACAACAGGAACTCTTGTTCATTGCTGGGGGGAAAGCAAAATGGCACATCCACTTTGGAAGACAGTTTGACAGTTTCTTAGAAAACTAAATAGACTCCTACTATATCATCCAGCAATCATGTTCCTTGCTATTTACCCAAATAAATTGAAAACTTTTGTTCCCACAGAAACGTGCACATGGATGTTTATAGCAGCTGTATTCAAAATTGCCCGAACTTGGAGGCAACCACAAAGTCCTTCAGTAGATAAATGGATAAACTGTGGTACATCCAGACAGTGGGATATTATTCAGTGCCAAAAAGAAATTTAATGAAGCGATGAAGAGACATGGAGGAAATGTAAATGCACATTACTAAGTGAAAGAAGCCAATCTGAAAAGGCTACAAACTGTATGATTCCAGCCTTATGACTTTTGGGAAAAGACAATATTATGAAGACAGGAAAAAGATCAGGGGTTGGGGGACAGCATGGATGAACAGGCAGAGTATAGAGAATTTTTACGGCACTGGAACTATCCTGTATAATAAATACTACAATAGTGGATACATGTCATCACATATTTGTCAAAACCCATAGAACACTAAGACTGACTCTAATTTAAACTATGAGTTTGAGTGATAATGATGTGTGTGTCAGTGTGGTTCATAGATTGTAGGGAATGTATCGCTATGATGCAGATGGTCCATTGTAAGGGACTTGTGAGACTGTAGGAATAGGGGGTACAGTGTGTCCTCAAATAACATTGTTTAGTTATAACGTTGATGAGATACCTGAGATATTGTAGGAACTTAACTCTTGTTTATATCAATTAGCCTATGGTAAAACTGGTTTCATTACATATTTTGCTTAATGTCCCAAACCTATTGACATTGAGGACTTACTATACACGTATATGGAAATTCTCTGTACTTTCACTCAATTCCACTGTGAACCTAAAACTTCTCTAAAAAAAAATAAACTGTATTAATTTATTATTTTTTTTAAATAGAGACTTCTCAAATTCATGTTTTGAAAGTTCAGATTCAGGAGGACTTGGTTGGGTGTGGGAATCCATCTGTTCCGTAAATTCCAAGATGATTCTGATGTGAAATCAGGGTTGAGAGCCACTGGGGGTACATCTTAGCCTCCTGACCTTTCAAAATATAATTGTGTTGTTCAGTTTCATCAGATCGTTCATATCTCCTGGGCATAGTCTTATAAATGTATCTGTACCAATATGTTAATATCAAATAATGCTTATATATCAAATATTTGCATTTATTTATTTTATTTTATTTTATTTTATTGGGGAACAGCCATGGTCAATGGTTACACATTCTTTCATGCTACAATGGCATAATTGACTCTTTTAAGGAGAGCACAGCTCACAGTGGCCCACACGGGGATTGAACCAGCAACCTTGGTGTTAGCACCACGCTCTAACCAACTGAGCTAACTGTTCACCCCAAATTTTTGCATTTTTAAAGGGGTCTTTCTCTGCAGAAGTGTTTAAACTAACAGGAGCCCTGTGTTACAGGCCGGCTGTCTCAAAAAAGCCTAGTCACACAGCTAAAATGATGAAACTATTCCAAAGCTCTGTTCCATCCATATCTTCCCACAGAGCAAAGAAAGAAACACGATATCCACCATCAGGGACATGGCAACTATGATCCCATCATTCACAAGTTCAATTTTCCTTCAAAAGAACAAGTAATACCATTAACCGGGGCCTGCAAGCACATATAACACAAAAAGCATGATTGGAAATAGGAAAATGAAAAATGGCGTAAGAAGCTTTCTCTTTCTCCCATAACCAAAATATACCAGCCCCACCCTTTAAAGCTCAGATGAGCAGAACAAGAATCAAGGAGTTCCTAATACTAGCCCCTTTTTTTCTACATAGCCCAGAATGATGTAGCTCTCTATTTAAAAAGCAGTAAAAGGATGAAAATGTTCTCCCTTGGAGCCCAGATGTTTCCTATCTTTTTAAGCTCCAATTATTTCAACACATTATTTAGCTCCAGTCACATCAGATCAGGGCCACCTGTTATATCCCCCACATGCTTATGAGAGATTTAATGTTAAGTTTGTATTTATGGTAGAAAAGTCAGGATGCAATTGAAAGGATGCTTTAAAAGTCATCTTGAGGTCAAAAGATGTGTATATAGCAGATTAACAGATAATCAAGACACTGTATTGTGTAGTGTAAACAATAATCAAACCTTATTTTGTGATTCATTATTACATAAATTTGGATATAATACAAGACTAAAAAACTCACCATCTGAAATAAAACTACATGAGAGAAAGTCATAATATAACACTATAAGACTATAAGAAAATTGTTTTTCAAATAATGTATTTTATTACAGGGATTTTTGGGGGGGGGGGATTGAGGGAGGGGAACAGTGTTGGGGAATTGCAGAAGGGGACCAGCCAAGTTGTTGTTCTTCAATCTTAGTTGATAAGGGCGCCAGTCACCATCTGGCTGTCTGTCGGCAGCTCGTGGCCTTTAAGCTCAAGGTGCTGTGTTACAATCTTAATTGCAGGTGGGCATAGCCACCATCCCATGTGGGAGTTGAATCGACAGCCTTGTTAAGAGCACATGCTCTACCCACTGAGCCATCCGGGTGGCAGCTCAGTTCAAGGTGCTGAGTTCAGTCTTAGTTGCGGCCAGGCATAGCCCACCATCGAACAGGCAATCTTGTTGTTAGGAGTACGTGCTCTTACCAGCTGAGCCATCCTGCCACCTGTTGGCAGCTCAGCAGCAGCCCAGCTTGGGCACAGCATCACTGACCCATGTGGGAATCGAACCGGCAGCCCTGATGTCAGAGATCACGCTCTTAAGCTAACTTTTAACCAACTGAGCCACTCGGCCAGCCCCAGGGATATTCTTTTTAAACCAAGATGGATTTTTCATATTTAAGCGATGTGTTTTTATCTTGTCTGAAATCAAATATATTCATTCTGATATCAATAAAATATGTGACTTGATGTATATATATATATATTACCATTCTAATGGTAAACAAGCATTTACAAAAAATAAATCCCAAGTAAATTAATGTCCATTTAGTAAATAAATGTTTATTTACTACTTATTATGTGCCAGGAACTGTTCTCTATGTTGGGATACAGCAAAGAAGAAAATACACAAAGTCCTTGCTGTAGTCAAATGTTGAAATAAATTTACAGTTAACATCAGAAGAAAAAAATCTATCTGTTCTGACAAAGAAAAAAAACAGTGTGGTGTTAATGATCTCACAATACTCACAAATCAAATTATTCTTGAGCTTCTGAAGTAAATATTGCTAATTTTGCATTATTCCAGCACTTGAAAACTTAGCAGCGGGTGATATTACATATCATAAGACTAGGTAGAAGAGAGGGGAGAAATAAAAGTGAGAAGTACAACTCCCCATCCCACCCATCTTTTTTGTGATTAGTTAGGCATAACAAAATTAAGAAAGACATTGAGAAGCCCAATTGCAAAGTCAGACCTTTAGTAGAATTGCTTGAAACTCAAGGATATTTACTTGGATTGACTATCAGGCTTTCAGTATATCTAAAACATTGTTACAAAGGAGATTGGTTGTGGTTTGAGGAAGCTTCAGCTTTTCCCATTTTCCTTTATTCTCCATGGAGATGTGTGGCAGAAAGTATCTATTCTCCTTTAGTATCCCATCTGAAGCTCAGCTATAACTCTTTCTTCCCATTCAATTTTAACCTCAGATAAATATAGTTTTTAAATGTAGCAGCCCTGGAAAAATCACTGTAGAAAGAAGACACCTTTTTTCCATCTTAAGTACAACTTTCAAGTGGCAGACTGGAAAATCTCTGCAGGCAAATGTGATGTCACTAAAAAAATCACACACTTACCTGTAGAGATTCTACAGTCTGACATCTTCAAGCATCAAACCGTCTCATCAGTCATGCTTTTCTGTAGGCAGTTCTTTGACTTGAATAAATCTGGTGTGGCCAAATAGTTAAGCTATAGCTAACTTACCAAACTTTAGCTTCTTCTAAACCAAGGGGATATACATGCCTCATGATGGTTGAATCCCACAATTAAATTGTAAAATAGGAAAGATTAAATGGCTCAAAGCAGTTGTAACCAGAGGATGATCCCCCATTAGCAGCATCGGGCATCACCACAGAACCTATTAGAAATGCAAATTCTGACACCCCCTCGAGAATCAGAAAACTCTGAATCAGAAACTCTGACAATGAGCCCCAGCAATCTGTGTTTAACAAGCCTTCTGGGTGATTCTACAATAAGTTACACTCAAATTTGAGAACCACTGACTTAAAGAAAACAAAAATTATTGCTGGAACAATGAACTCAGGGATCTTCTGATGTTAGATAATAGATGAAAAATATCAGACAAAATAATATGTATTCTTAAAATTTTGTCTAAAGTGATTATCTTCCTAATAAGCATAAGCACTAATAATGGAATAAAACATCCTTCTTTACTCTTACTTTGCCAAAGGAATTGCAGAGCTTTTTGTATTTCCTTAGAAACAAAGAGTTAAGAAGTCTAATTTAGGAGGAGAAAACGTTTTCATGTTTGGGAGGATTAAAAGGGTACTGACATCATTCAAGTCATGAGCCATAATTCTTATTAGATTTTATTGCTACATTCTTCACTCAGCTTTGGAAAGTTATTCCTAAGAGCACAAAATATGCACTTAGACTGCACACGGAGAAGGAAAATGCTCTCACAATGAAATTATTTTATCCTGACCCAATAATATTTGAAGGACTCATGACTTGTTCTCTATGTGACATATCTTTTCAAAATAAGGGATGAGTTTATATAAATGTGTCATTTTCTATATCCTTTATAATTTTCCCTCTTGACAGTTAAATTTGGCTATGAAAAATCTAATTTCTGTATACCAAAAAAAAATGATTATTCTTTCCATCCTGATATTATAAAGATTGCATGGATGAAGGGTTAAAAATTTTTTTAATTAAAAATTATAATTTAACTTGGCCTTCAATGACGATGAATAAAATATACACAAGTTAGTTCTTGTATATCAGAATGTACTATCTGAAATGTCAATAGGCCTGTTAATTAATAACTTCTGGTAGTACTCATATGTTAAAAATTTATCTTTAATTTTATTCTTAATGATTTCATTTTTATTATTTCTGGACCACACCAATTTCCCATGATGTGATGGAAAAAAATTGTAACATTCAAAGATGTAATTAGATCACACACAAAATGTCAACTCACTCAGATTTTAATAATAAGGTTTAGCTTATTCATTGAAAGAGAGAGCTCAACTATGTCCAGAATACGCAAAGATAGCGCTAGAGATCAGCAAGATGTTTTGGAACCTCAAAGAACCTGAAGGACTTACAATTACTAAGATGAGGATGAAGGGCTCTCTACGGATCAGGTTTCTTTGATTAATTCTAATAGCAATTAATTCAATTCAGTATTGATGTAATTGCTGATCTGCAACTGGCAGTCTTAAGTGCCTTTGATAATAACAAAAAGTGATTAGCCAATATGTGTAATTTGATACACAAAATCTTTCAAAACGTGGGGTTCATTGGAGGAAACAATGCAATTTAGCATCTTCCCAGGCAGTAAGGGAGCTATAGCTATCTGATAGCAACAACTAATAGCTTCTACTGCGTGTAACACTCCACACACACATTTAATTTAGTCTCACACAGACCTGGTGACAAAGATATTATTAACAGTTCCGTCATATAAATGAAGAGACTGAAACTCAGAAAGACATAAATGGGAAGGAAAGAAATGATATGAATCTGCATAACTATGTATCTGAGACAAAATGGTATGGAGGAACAAGCATGGACCTGCAGGTCAGGAAAACTGGGTTTTCAATATATGAAGTCCCAACCTGGGGCTTTCAGGGTCTCAATTCCCTCAGCTTTAAAACAAGCAAAGTATCCTTTTTCCTGTTTCCTTTTGTGGCTGCAACAACACTTGCCAGTGATAAAGAACTGGAAAGATACAGAGTGTTGTTACTGTGCTTGGGTCAACTGGGCAAGCTTTGGGATGGCCTGGGCCCCCCACACCCCTAAACTACATCCATAGCTGTGGAAACTGCAAGAGAGAGGATGCTAATGGAAGTATTAATTTGCCCCATCATTTGCCCCACCCAAGGATACTGGCCTTCTGTCTTTGTTCATCCTCCTTCCTAGGCCCTGCCATATTCCTTTGTCCCAGCCTTGGTGATCCCAAGGCCACTCATTCTTAAGGCATGCAAGCAAATAGCCTCTCTTAAAGGACTGTGCCAGATGTGGCCACATGGTCTTTCCTCTTTTGATGGGGTAGTAGATTTCCTCTTCTTTCTTCCCAGGGATATCAGGGTTTTCAATAAATGTGTTACTGAAATATACCAATGCCCGAGCGACTATGCATAGTAAAGTTTGGCTACAATGTGTCAACCCTCAGGAAACTGAAATTTCTAACTGGATACAATCCTGACAGACATACCAGAAGTTCCATCATTCACAGGATCTTACCATTTCAGATATGGATGGGAAAAGAGTGACTACTTACACGGACTCGATTACTTATTGAGCGTTGACTTTATGCTGGGCATTTTACGTGCACTGTCCCATTTAAACCTTATCACAACCTTCTATGAAGTTGGCCTATTAATGGCTCCATTTTGCATATGAGGAAACTGAAGTTCCTAGAGGCTTAATAAGGGCCTTGAACCAGGTCTGTTGGGTTCCAAAACCCATCTTCTTGATCACCACCCAATTTTAGGGTCCAGAGGTTAAGTGGCCACGGGTCATGCAACTGGTTAGTGATAAACCTGAAAGTAGACCTCAGTTTTATTTATGCCATATGATACTTACTCCTAAAAAAAATTTATTTGAATGGTGTATATTCTTGTAAAAGTGCCTTAAAGAATTATTCAATTTTTCATATAACCAAAATGGCTGACTCAGAAGCAAAGCTGTTAAATTATAATCCATTGGCTAGAGTGGACACCAAGGAAAAAAGGTTCATATGAATTCTCCACTTATTTATACTTTAACCCCAACAAGTAGATGCTGAAATTGTGCCTTTCTATAGCTGAGAACATGGCAAACCATCAAATTCACACATTCTTATAAAATGGGTGTCTCACCCATTCTTAATTTCTGCTGGCAACCTAAAAATCAAGGCAAAACAAATCATTAATATATTTGTAGCACAGCGTGGATCATTTTGGGGGTTCGTAAAACCAGGCTTGAATTAGAACTTCTAACAGGTAAATGTTACCAAACTCATGCCTATGGTCAGATTTACTCATCACTTGTCAACTCTGTCTTCTGTAAAGTTTCAACTGAAGGGCCCACTAAGGATATTACAGTCAGTAAAAAAATAGGTAATCTTTCCCTTTGACAAATGGCTTTAATTTTCTGTCTGGTTACCCATCATGGTGGCTGCCATGGAGAACTTGCTTCAGCTTACAAATGATTACCTACCAAAATAAAAGTAGTACATCAGGAAATCTGATCTAGCGGCCACTTGTTATGGTAAGTTGTAATATTAATAACTTGAATCAGAGAAAGTAACAAAGGTACCTTTCCTGCGTAGCTGTGACTCACATTTGTTTTCCCCTCCTCCACTTCTGTTCTTTATCATCTTGCCTCATATTTTCCTTCTTTCTATACTCTCCCTCATCTCTGCAAAACTCAAAGCTGTGCTTGGTTGTGGGAAGAGGTGGATTTCAAAGATGAAATCATTTCAACAGGTGTATAAAACATATCACCACTCATTCACATAGATTCTTCTTTCCCCTGAGGCTCCAATCAGGAGCTTCAGAAGAACTAAAAGTCATAATTCTTTGCACAGGTTATTGCTTTAGGAAAACCAGGGATCGCTGTGTATTCAATGAATAAAAAAGGTAACTTATCACATTATTATTATGGACAAATATTTGCTGAGCACACCATGTGCTTGGAACAGTGCCAAGTGCTCTATGTTCTTCAAGGCTTCAGGCAACGAAAGCAAGGTATTCCTTTGTTAGTGGGGGTTCCCCTTGAACTTGAATTTTCAATTCCCTACTGGGTTTGGGAAATGCATAGAATTATCCCTTATTTCAGGATTTAATTATATTTTATTCAGAGTTTAATATCTCACTTCTTTTATGTAATTTTATGGATTTTAAGTGTTTTCTCCAAATCATTGTTTAGAACAAGCCCTCTTTTCTCACTCTCTATATAAAACATCCTAACTAGCCACATTTGACTTTAAATATCTATGCTAGAAGGACACAAATTCATTTAAGAAACTAATCATCTGAAAGCTATGAGTAGTAAATATTTATAAAGATGGTAATGTTCTCTTTCTTGACCTGGGTGGTGGTTACATGGGTGTGTTCATTTTGTGATAATTCATCAAGCTGTACACTTATGATTTGTGCATTTTTATGTAAGTGTACTTACCTCAATAAAATAATTTAAAATTTTGTATTTATGAATAGTCTTGACATCCCCTCCCCAAACACATGCAAACACACAACCAGAATAACTGCTTCACAGAGGAGTTATTTATTCTTCTTCTCCTAGTGCCCTCATTTATTGCCCTAAGACTTGAACTATTCAACTTCCATCCTAAGAGATTGTTTTTAGGGCCTCTCTCTCATCAGATATTTTACCTTTGGCTTTTTTTTTTCTTTTTTTTTTCCCCCACCATGGGCTTTCTCCTGTAGACTGGGTCCCTGTCTTCTCTAATAGGTCCCAATCTTTCCTTAATATCTCAAAAACAGTACCAAAAAAAATCTTTCCTTCATTTTTTTCCTCACAGTACTACCTCTAGCTACACTTGCTACTGCCCACAAAGTGCCAGGTGTCCTCCTACAAGCGCCGGCTGGGTGGCTTTCTCAGGCTCCTCTTCAAAAAAAAGGTTCATATGATTAGAAAATGACTATGCCTCCTGTTCTCTCTCTCTCCCTCTCTCTCCCCCCATTCCTCCCTCCTTTTCTTACTATATCTCTGGAACTTGTATTTCTGACAAATGATTCCCAAGTTGCTTTGCAACTCCATGGAAAAGTACTTCTGCTGGTCCTTCTCCCATTTTCAGTTTGATTTCTATAAGAACCCTCCGGATCGGGTTGTTGTTAAGATCAAATGAAATAATCTGCATAAAATACTTAGTCCAAGGCTAGGCACATGGTAATCATGTATTAAATAGCAGCTTTTGTTACTGTTATTATTAATGGTATGAGTAGTTAACGTTGTTTTTTGTTTGTTTGACAATAAGGTCAACTCAAACTTTTAACCTATGCAAATTATTATAAATGCTGAGGGAATAATCAAATAGCAGCTATAATTTATTAAATGTTCTACATCAGGCATTATTAGACACTTTACATAAATAGTCTTATTTAAGCCCCTAACAATCCTATGAAATAGAAATTGGGATCCCATTTTAAAACGAGAAAACGGAGCTTTTGTAAAGATTAAGCCATTTCGCTGAGTCACTAGCTAATGAAATTGACCATAGAGATTCATTTGTTTCTGAAATAGACACCTTCTTGTAGGATGTGTGTCCTGCCAGATTGTGGCATGGCACTCATCCCATCAATAAGAAGCCTTTGGCCCCAATTGGGCACTGTGAGAATTACAGAAGAAGTCTCAAACTCGGCCCTGCCTCCAAAGAGCTGACAGCTGGTAAGTCAACCCTGTTGCAACCTTGCCCAACATTTTGTCATAGAGACTTAACGGTTTGCAGGCTATAAGTACCTAATCATCTTCCACTCTTTTGTGTTTGTTGCCTTTAGCATCTCCTCCATCATCCCGAACCAAGTATCCTCATAGAAAACTGTGACAAACTTACAGAGTGAAGTTTTTTCTCTGTTGCAAGAATCTTCAGAGGTCTGGAATTCTAGACACAGTCTCCTAAAAACTTCCAGGTTAACCTTCCCTCCTTCTTTTACTGCTGGTGTGCTTCTACAAAAGAAGGTAGGTTGAAGTTGATCCAGCCACTACATGCACAACCCTGTTGGCCATGAACAATGATTCATGTCACTGAAGCTAGTTATTGCCACATCTTTGGTGTCCAGAAAGAGGACCTTCAAAATATTCTCTTTTTTAGAAAGGGAACGTGGCATAAACCAAAGGTTGCAACCCAATTATACACAGGCCACCTCTAATGCCTGTTCTAACAGCAACTACTTCATTTATTTCTTTTTAGTTACTCATGTCAGTATCATTATCCAACCTGCTGATGGCTTTCCTTGAAGAGGTTACTTATTCATCAGCTTGGCTCCAGTTATAAAGGGTGTACCATGTCCCTTGAAGTAGAGCTGGCTTCTTTTGAAGGCTTTGTAAAAACTTGAACTAGAGCAGGATAAAGCCTTCTTTATGGGAACCATTCTTTATATCAATTACACTTGTGCTCTGTCATGAATTGTGACTACCTATTCAGGAATGTCTCCACCATTCAGAATGTGGAAAACATGCCAATGGGAAGCTCAGCTCAATGGCAGTTCTGGCTTTGGCCTTGGGCTGGACACCCACTTCTGCACAGTATGACTCAGACTCCCTTCTCGTAACGCCTTATCTCTAGACACCATTCTCCATGAATCCCTTTCTCTATTCGTAATCACTTGTAATCCTCATGCTCCTCTGTCTGACCTTCTCTTCCCACAAAAATTCAGAAAGTATGCACTTAATAAACAAACAAATCCATTGACAAAGATAGATGTATTCAGGGCAGCTTTACCAAAATTCAGCTTCAAACTCGTATTTAACAAAATCCCAGCCAAAATGCTCATTTGTAACTCCAGCCAACTATTTTATTGAAACCAATTCAAAGCCAAACATTTTCTGAATGCCTACAAGGCAACAAAAATAATAAATAATAGCTGGTTATCTTACAGACCTTGGGGGATTCAGTCTTGACCCCAAAAGAACAAGAAGACAAGGTAAAAGGAAGTAGACCTGAAAAAAGGTTACTGGTTGGAGGGTGACTCCCACTCTGAAATCAAAGACAGGGACTTTGTTTGGAGAATCTTAGGTGGTCACCAGAATGGCTAAGAAATTGGGACACAGAAGACACTCACATTACACAGTTTCTTATAAGTCTTCACACCCACCAACACCTTTCAGCTGGGTTTTTATAGATTTTCTGACTTTGTTTTGAGTTAATTTCCAAAAGGGGGGCTGCAAAGGACATCCCAATGTGACAAAATTAGTATTACTCAAGCACCAGTGTGAATCTCAGTACCCAAAGACCAGAGATGTGTCAGAATTTAGGCTTGAAAGCTGAGACAGGACAGAATTTCTAAATAAATGTCTCAAATGGTAGTGTTCATATCCATAGTTAAGAGAAAACTGAATTACAGATATAGTTTATACCAACTCTAGATGCCATGGGGTTCTGAGAAACCATAAATATCCTATATACTCAGAAGCCCCTCAGTGTAGAAATGGAGATGCCTCAATATACCCTGGTACATCAGTAATAAATCAGTAACTTGAGCAAGGTTCAGAAGTAGACATGGAAAAACCTCCAGGAAGGAGGAAAATAACACAGAAGACACAAGCATAAAAAATAAGAGTAGAATTTCAGTACTTTGTCTAAAATCTAGAGCTTGGGAATTTGGAGGAAAAAAAAAAAGTAATTGAGTTAACCAAAGCACATGGTAGTTAGTAAAACAAAATAAAACTAGAGTTTATTGAGTATGTATCTATCAGATTCTGTGCTAGGTAGACATGTTCACAAATATTATCACATTTAGTTCTTAAACTCATGCACAAGTATTAACAACACAGAAACTGAGCCTCCAAGAAACAAAATCATTTGCCTTAACAATAATAACAAATAGCAATAAGCCCACAGCTAGTAAGTGATAGAACCAGGAATCACAGCAGCTCTACTTCACGCCAAAGCTCAGTGCTTCCCTACACCCTATGTTACGTTCCACAGTCAAACTTGAAGCAGGAAGGATAATCCTTCCAAGTTCTCAGAACGTACCTAAATAAGTCCCGCTTTGAATAAATAACACTGGTTTTCAGAGAAATATTAATATTGCCACCATCCAACCAGATCCAATGACCTGACAGGAATTTCTTTGTTACATCCAAATACAAATCGTTAGAAAGTCCTAATAGAACTAAGGTGATGAATGCATACATTGCAATGCCCCCAACGATGCTTGCAGAAACATCCCCCTATGGATTTAGAGGCTCCTTTCCTTTGGTAAAATTCTGAAAATATTTAAGCAGAGTGTTGTTTAATGATTCATCCTGATGCTTCGCTCAGCTACTAGTTTTTCAGGTATCTGGTCTATAGACTATCTGGCACATTAGCATATCTTTATTACCAAAACCATTTTATATCAGTTTCCCCTTTTTTCTTTTTTAAATGCCCATCACAGCAATCTGTAAGGTGGGCAAGGTGGCAAAGTACATGCCTGTGCTCTCCCTCAGAGCCCTCCCCACTGCAGTTGTGGGCACGGCATAACCCTTGTCTTGGGTTCACCCACAGCTATCTCATCTGCCCCATCAGTGTACAGTTTTTCCATTTATGATATTCTTTTTCTAATGTTTTCCAGTACAGGAGAGAAGAACTGCATCCATATTCTACCTACCTGTTCACAGTTACTTTCCATTATTAAACCTTCTAGGGAGAAAGGAAAATCAAATCTAAGGTTAAGAGAAAAGAAAAAATGAACCATCATACATGTTGCTTTGAAGTTGGGTTTGATTCATCCTAACCCCTTGAGAGAAAAGACATGAAAAATGCCAGACCCTTGTTTTTTTATTAGGACAAAATCTATTTTTTTTCTTTTTTTCTCTAAAATCTATTTATTTTTGAGCCTGAGCAATTTGACTCCAAAAAATAAGCTTAGAACTATAGTTTAAATGCTAAATTCCAGCGAGCAGGCATCTTTATTTTTCAAAAAGTAGCCTTTTACTTAGGAGTTCATAATCTTGTTTTTATACTTACTTGTTCATTCTCAATTTTTCTGTAACTTTATATCTACATGAATTTTTTTTCATGAAAAGCCATTTTTATAACTCAGCAAATTATCACCATCCTAATTCTGTCAAGTCTCAGTTATTTAAAGACAAGTTATGAGATGGAACCCATAATTCCTTGCTCCAAAAAAACATTTGATTTAGCTCAACAAATTTTTATTGAGTACTTATTAAGTACCAGATGCTATGCTGAGAATTTTATGGCTGAGACTGTAAAGGTGAATAAGCATGGTCCCTTTATTTAGAGAAGTTCACAGTCTAATGAGGTAAATAACAGGTAGCAGAAAACAGAGTGTATAAGAGGTGCCAAATCAGAGGGAGTACAAGTGGAATGTGATCACAGAGAAGGGAGACTGAAGAGAGAAAGAAGTGTCTGATGTTGGCCTTAGATTCAGCGTGTATGTCAGTCATATGAGGTGTATATGCATGCCTGTGCACATGGGGCGTGTTAGAGGAGGGAAGAAGGGACCAGAAACCATCCCAAGGATGGGCAAAAGCATTACACAGCTCATTGGATTCTTGCGACTTCACGTGGTTTGTTACAGCCGGAGGCTACAATGTAGGGGAAGAAATGGTCTACTTTAGTATGAAGCTAGAGAGAAAGGCAGGGTAAATCCCTGCCAAAGTGCAAACCCAGCCCCTAAACCAGACTTACTGAATCAAAAGCTGAGCGTGGTCCCTGGGGACCTACGTGCGTAACAAGCTTCTCATGCTCACTGAAGTTGAGAATCCCCACAGATGATGGAGAACCTCTGCAGACATCTCCTCCTCCCTCTTTCTTGATCTCTATTCTACCACTGATTAGCACCACCAGCAGACTAAAGGGGCTGAGACTCATGGCCCAGCCCCACTGAAGTGTAAGAAAGCAGCATGGGCAAAGGGAAGGACATGGAAACTACCATCTAAAAAAGGTAGAGACCTGGACCCCCATGGTCACACCTGCCCCTTTGGTGAGTATATGGCCATTACTCTTTTTATTTATGTCATTGCTAGTTTTCTTGTAATATGGAAGTATTTGAGGGTGTTTGACTTTGGAATTCCCAAATTCTTTATGGTTTGTTTTAAAATTGTTTTCAAGTGATTGGGTTTACATTTACCTATAATATACTACTACTCGTTTTTCTTATTATGTAAGGATTAAATAGAACAAATCCTTTCTAAATGCAAAGATTACGCTTTTACAATATTACATGCAATGATGAATATGCCAGAAATGTGTGAAAGTAAGGTTTTAATTCATCAAGAAGCAGAGCTTGATAACATTTCATTAAGAAAAAAGCAGGGAGACCTTTAATGCTAGGTCTTCAGCTGATGCGTTCAGTGAATGAAGCCATACTTCTGACCAAGACCCCTGTGTACCTCTGCTCACAGGATTTTCTTCTTGCAGGTCTAACCTGGATCGCTGTGAGTTGGCTTAATCTCAGCTGGCAACTGTGAGATGTTCATACAATCCCCCACAGTGGTCTCTGGGATTATGCTAAACAGAGCAATTTCCTTGCCCTAAGGAATTAAAAGGCATTACATGGCAACCAAAATTGGAGTACCAAATTTCTGTTTCATGACCAAGAAGAAAAAAAAAAAAGCTGTAATAGTTACTGTTTCATGCTTGACCTCCTTTACTAAAGTCTTTTTCTGAAGCCCTGTTGTACTGGAAAGGCAACTGGTTGGGGGAATTCATTTTCCTTTATTGAATTTGAGTGCTATTTAACGTGCTCCTTCAATGCCACTTGATTTTTTTTTAAATCGCAACCAAGTGAGTTTGGGTGTTACAAGCTGAATCTAATACTTTTTCCTTCTCAAAGTTCCTCTTGCTCTTTCTGTGGGTGCTACTCTGTCAAATTCCAAGCAGTCCAAAAGAGGATGATTTCCTGCCAGGCTCTCCTCGAACTTCAACTGCCCAGATTATCACTGAATGGTCCTTTCTCCCTTCTGTGTTTCCGCATTCAATTGTCCTCATTGATATTGAAATGTAGAATCAACTGTGGCTCAAGCTGAATTTGCCACTAGACATTTGAGCTGTACCTAACTCCAATTCTTGGTGACTACTGACAACAGGGGCAGAAAACTGTATTCTGGGGGGGAAAAAAAAGAGAGAGAGAGAGAGCAAGTGTAGTTCCTCACGGTAAAAAAGCAAGGCCAACTCTCTTCCTCATTCACCCAGCAACACAAAACACATTAGACAATGCAACTTTATAATTAAATGGAAGGTTAAGTTTAACAACAAAAATTATTAAAGATGCAGTTTCAGAGGTCTTAAACGGCACATTGCTTCTTAGGTATCTTCAGGAAGAAAAGAAGCTTGTGTGTCTATCCAATTCAATTACATTTCCGCTTTTGAGGCAGATTAGTATAGTATGGCCTAATGAGTTTTCTTGCCAGAAATTGATGTTAGGTAATAAGTAAGAGATCAGTTTGAGGACTAGTTATTGCCAGACTAACAGGATAAATACTAAACTATAAGCCAAAAAGTGAGTTACCTCTGCTAAGAAGAGGGCTTCATATTAATTTTCAGGGCTCCTGAGGGCCCTGAGAACGCTTCAAATGCCATCTATACATCTTCCTGCTAGTTGAAATAACCATTGTTTTTGAACATTAAAAAAATTCCCAATTCCAATGCTTGGCGACAATTTTTCTAGAAAGAGAACTATATTTTCAAAAGGAAAGGATTCAGTGAATGTAATTCAAGACAGTAAGGAATATTTTTAAAATATATAGTTCAGTGCATGCTATGTGTCGGGAACTGTGTTTGCTGCCATGCTTGTCCATGCAGTAAGTGTACTGTTGCTCTCAATAGACGTCCGTAGCAGTCTCCCCACATAGAGGTGCCAGGAGACCTTTTAGAAATGCCAGTGTCCATGGTGCCACCACAGATGAATGAAATCAGAATGCCTGGGAATGGGGCCAGGCATCACTATTTAAGAGCTACCCAGGGGAATCTAATGTGCAGCCAGAAGTGAGAATCATTGTATTTGAGCCCAACAAGAAGGTCGTTGGAGTGCAGTGAGAGGAAAACTGGTAGGAAATGGGGTTGCAGTGCTAGCTATGTGAGCCCTAAGGGTTTTGTGTTTTGTGAATGACTAGAGCAGCGGTTCTCAATCTTCCTAGTGCCGCGACCCCTTAATACAGTTCCTCATGTTGTGGTGACCCC
>NW_017731952.1:635829-651377 GCF_001890085.2 Hipposideros armiger
CTACTGTTATGAATCATAATGTAAATATCTTTTTGTTTTCCGATGGTCTTAGGCGACCCCTGTGAAAGGGTCATTCGACCCCCAAAGGGGTCGCGACCCACTGGTTGAGAACTGCTGGACTAGAGAAACAAGTGGAGAGTTCTAATTAGAGAAGTGGCATGACTTGTTTATACATAACATAGATAGAATACAATTTTCTTGGAACCTAATCATTTATAAACCCCATCTAAAGAAAAATATTTATTATGGGTTCCAAATCACTTCCTTGCAATTAAACTTTGGGAGTGTAGACCGCAGGTTAGGCAGGTTCCTACCAAGAGAAGACTAAAATGGAAGAACAGAAAGAAAACTGGCTCAGGAATCAGGAGCTCCCACTACAGGCAACTAATTAGCTGTGTTGCTGCTTTAAGGGAAAAATAAAATCACCTATCTTTTCAGCCACGTAGAATCTGAAATTCTAAATTGCATCCTGGTAGTAATTAGATTCAATGTAAGGGAAGGAGTTGGCATCTCTGTCAATGAGACATTCCAAATGTTGTTGTTAGATGGGGTTAGTTTATGCCAATTCTAACTGAAGGTGGAGTACAACAGGCTCCCCAGCCTTTCAGTAGAGAGCCTCTGTCTCACTACCTGAGACCCTTAGGGCTCCTGGGAACTAAGTCCTTACCTCAATCGCCAGTACCAGCAGTGGGACACTAGTTACTCCTTCTCCACATACACCATGAAGCCTCTGTGAGTCAAAGTGGAAGCCGCTGGGCTCTCTCCCAGAGCCTATTACCAGGCTGCAGGTCGGCACCTTAGATGTGTGCTGAATCTGCGATCCGGAGCTGATTGATGCAAACCTGAATTCTATTCCTGCTCAGTGCCAGTGGCCATGCTCTCTTCATTCCTCCAGCCTGCATACTTCTGTGTACAGATCCCAAGTCACTGATGCTCTGAAAATTTTGTTCGTGTCAGACCTTACCTCGAGGCTTGGACTTGGCTTTGCTCTTAGGAGCCATGGGCCTCTCCCAGCCCTTAGCTATGTAAGGCCCCATGCAAAGGGCATGCCAAACTGCTTTTTTAGCTACCTGATCCTGCCCTCATCTGGTGTCCTAGCATGTACTGCACATCAGCCTGTGGTCCCCAAAGCTCATACTGAGTATTTTCCAAACATCCTTGGCTTCCTCCCTAGGTATGACTTCCTGCCCCAAAGTATCCCACCACCAGTCAGCCATGCTGTCTACCAGAGGTATAAGTCCAGAGGTCAAATGATTTCTCCACTGATTCCTGGCTTTCCACTCTACCTGTCAGTTCCCCAACTGAGCAAAGGTGTCCTTCTGAGATCATTTCCCCTGACGACGGAGCCTCTTTAGTGCTAGAAATCAATATTTCTGTCCTGGCCTAAAAAGTCATAAGATTTCTAGCCCTACTAGACAGCTAGCACTGGGAGCTCAGCTGGCTCAGGAGGCTGACCTAGCCCTTCAGTGGCTGCAAGGAGCCTTGAGAGCAGGTTTTATTCCATTATTGAGAACAAGCTACCTATTGGGTTGTCAGAAAAGTCATGACGCATTTTTTCTATGTTTTTTGTTGCAAAAAATGCGTCATGACTTTTCTGACAACCCTATACATGGTCACCTTGTGCCATCAAAGGACTTTATTATCCTCTGCATCTGAATAGATGTGGTAAGGAATGTGGGCAGGTTCCAATCAAGCAAAAGTTTCATCTGCCACCAGAAAGGCTTATGAAGTCACCAGCTGGAGACATCCTAGCAGCACCCCATCACAGCTGCAAAGCAGCCCTAGGCTCACAATGTGTGTCTCCTGTGCACATCCAAGTTAAAACTTTCTGTGGCCCTCCTCATGCTGTGCTATTGGAGGATAAACAGTTGTCGAATGTCCAGAAAATACCATTTTTGTCTTCCTTTGGCAAACTCTCTTCAAAAAAAAAAATCAAAACAAATTAAAACAAAAATGGGTTATGCTTTCAGTGATCATTACAAGATCACCATGATCTCTAAAGCTGGCCATCCTATCCAAGCCAGAAACATCTTCCGTTGAGGCATTGAGGCAGAGCAGAATTAAAGACGCTTTCTTCCTTATAGACTCAATCCTGTATCAGCGAGAACCTGTCAAGATTGGTAACCTGCCATGTACTCAATTTGGGTCTACCGAGCCCACTTTTTCTGAGTAATCCTAAATATGTGGTATTATTTAATTCAGATTCTCAAAACTTGCTGTACTTGCACCCCACACTCTACTAGCAATGAACATGGTGGTCTGAATGGGGTAAGGATGGGGGAGGTGCTACTCAGCCAACCTGTTTGACCAAGAAGAAACAGCTTCAAGTTCTGCTCCCCATCAAATATAGCTGCTTTCATTTTTCACTCAGTAAGAGCTTAATGACAATGAGGTACAAGGCACTGTATTGGGAATGTAGCTGTGAACAAACCATCTCTGCCCTAAGTCTAGTGGAACCAATCATGTAAATATCTCCATTGTAATTAAGACAGTTAACTACCATGCATAAAGAATGGGGAGACCTCATCTAGATTGAAGGTGAGATGGAGATGTGAAGAATGAATAGGCATTGTGGGAACAGTATGATGAAAATCCCCAGAGAAGAGAGGAGTTGAATCAAGTCAAGGAACTCATAAGGCTGCCCCCAGCTATATGACAGTCTTGTCGCCTGGAATGAACATAACAGGAGGATCTCTCTGGGAGATACTCTGAAAAGGGTGACCCTTTGCTTTTTAGTTCTATTATGGACACCTCAGTTACTGGAAGATGCCCTTAGCTTAAACAATGCTCCAAAGATTGCTCAAAACTGTGACCTGGATTTTAGGATTCTCCTGTTTCATGATAGCCTATCTCTGATTTGTTTTCCCTTATTACCATTTTGCACTGTCTATAGGCATACTAGCTATATTTTCAAACTCAAATAATCCAGAGAACTGCAGAGTTTCTATTTTATGACTTTTTTAGGGTGAAATGAAATGAAAAGAGGAAGTTGCAAACGTTCTCCCAAAAGACCTGTAGTAATATAATGATGTCTAACAAGCAACATTCCTCAACTCCAATAATTACTAGGACTTGAACTTCTGTAGATGCTTGATTCTGACCTTTTTCCTTCTAGCTTATGATACCCACTTATTATAGTCCCATTTAAGATCACTAGTTTCCAATAGGCCACATAGTCTCAGAACATGCTAGCACAGTAGCTCTCAAATTATAGTCCCTGGACTACATCACCAGGGACCTTGTTAAAAATGCAAATTCTTGGGCACCATCCCAAATCTACTAAATCAGAAACTCAGAGTGTGTGTCGCAGCAATCTATATTTTATAATTCTGCTGCATGCACAAGTTTGATAGCCACTGGCTTCCATAGGTCTTTTCACCCATCTCCATGAATGCCTCTTCCCTGCAACAGTTTGTAATGAAAGATGATATTACCATATTTAACATTCCCAGCCACCGTGTCCCAGTCCTCAGTACTTTCAGAACTTGCAGTCTTATACAAGGCACTCCAGGTTGTCAACAGAAGCCTAGAATAATGACATGTGCTATTGGACTCCTGTCCTATTACTCTTTTTTTTTAAACATTTTTATTGGGGAATTAGGGGAGGGGAACAGCATTGGGGGATCGGGGAAGGGAAACAGACAAGTCGCTGTCCTTTTGTTCTTCTGTCTAGTTGTGGAGGACACCATTTCACTGGCCCATGTTGGTATTATGATCATTGTGCTCTTCCCGACTGAGGCAGTTGGTCACCGGCCATTGGACGGCAGCTCACGGCGACTCACGGCAGCTCACAGCAGCCCACTGCACCCTACGTCATTGCCGGCCATTCACAGCAGCCCAGCTCCAGGTCGAGCTGTTGTTCACCATCTTAGCTGTAGAAGGCGCAGCGTCACTGGCCCATGTGGGAACTGAACTGGCGGTCCTGCTTCTCAGAGCTCACACTCCCAAGCCAACTCTTAACAACTCAGCCACTCAGCTGGCCCCCGTCCCATTACTTTTGATAAATGACACTATTTAGAGAAGATCACACAGATGATATTTGCAACAATCAAATATTGAAGGAACCTGTTCCTCACTTTTATTTCCTTATCACATTCCTTCTGCTTACAAAATAACACAATAACAAATAATTTCCCAGCCACTGGCAGAGTCATTAACTAAGTTCCCTAACCTGTCAAATCTAGCTGCAAAAAACAAAACTATACCTACAGAAGACCACATTATAGGGGAATATAATGATGGGCTGACTTTTTGGGTCCTTCTCCTGGTGTTCCTGCCCCAACAGAGGTCTTTAGGGTTCCTAATACCATCCTGCTTTCAAATCCTTTGGCTTTACTGAAATACTCTGTATGAAAAGCATATAAACCTTAAGGAAATACCTGTTAATCAAATGAAATAGCACACTTGGTCATAGATAAGAATTCTAGAAAAAGAGAGAATAAGCTGAAAATTATGTCCCTGAAGTACTTTAACATACTCCAAAATTTCACCATCTGTAAAATATAAATATGATGAAACCTTAACTTTCAGTCTTTCTTGTGACCCAGATAAATGAAGACAGACAGGAAGTAATCAGTGGACTCTCCAGGCTTTATTCTGTGATCTCCACCTCTCTGCTCCACCTCCATTCTACTTCCAAGTCCCCTACCCAGTTATTTCCAATGCTCTATGTCCAAAATAGCCCATGTAAACAGAAGTCTCATTAGCCAGAAGGATGGATTTGCTAAGTAATGCTAGAGCCCTTTGTTCATTCTGTATTTGGGGAAATTCTAGAGGATTAACTAGGATTTTCTAATGAGATTATCAAAAACTGACCTGCAAAATGATCAATAAGGTAGGAAACCAGTATTATTCTCTGGGTTGTAAGTTTGGCCACTATATTCTTCTTGGTGCCATGCGCCTCCTACATCTACTAATTCTAATTCTAACCTTATCATTTCAGCCAGCTGGAATTATAGTATAGTTAAAAAGTCATGACAAACTTACCTTGAAAATGTGCATGTAGTTTATCTTAATGAATCTGAAGTTAAATGATCATCAGATTATCTCATTCTAGTCTACCTTAGGATTTTAATAGTTTTTAAATCCTCATTAAAAAACAATAATGAGTGACTTAAGGAAAGCTATTTTTTTCATATTCTCTCTAAAAAAATACTTATCCATGCTAGTTTGCCATGAAATAAATGATTATGCTAAGTGAGTCTTACAGACATTATATTTATAATGTCTCTTTTGGTAATTGGGGAAATTATTCACTAGCGTGACTTCAAACTGATTTGTCATATGACATGTTAAAAGGAGTTATTTAATTGCAAATTTAATATGTAGAAATAATAAGGGGAACAAAGTTACTGCATTTAGAAATAAATGATACTTAATATGATTTCAGAGTTTTTGATGTCGCAGATACTGCATCAGGAACTGATTGGATAAGAATGGGTCACCATCAGTTCCTAATGCATTGCCTTCAGCATCTAAACAAGCATCAGTAAACACCTCAAGTTAGATTCACTGTGATGTGTTTATGGTTAAACAATAAAATAAGCACTCTTAATTTAGCCCTGAAGAGAAATGCTTCTAAGAGAGGTAGTCCCAATCTGCTAAATATCTATCAATAGCCTACCACGCTTATAGATGTATCACTGAAACCAGAAAAGTTAATAGCTCATGTGTATGTCTATAATACACTTGTGCCTTCCTTGCTAAATACATTTCTAAATAAAACAACCTAAAAATTGATGGTTATTTTTTATAACTTGGGAGAAAAATTAGTAGATACTTTTTGTTTTCCACCTTTGCTTATCTTTTGTTTTAACTTAAGAGTTTATGGAGTTTAAATAGGTATGGTTCTTTGAATAGGGATTTCCCACTATTACCAATAAAATAGATGTTATAAGAAAAACACATTCTACAAAGAAGCTGCTATAAAAGATAACACGTTGGTTAAGTTCTACTTTCAACTAGCCTAAATTCATTTGTATTTCCAGCATTTTCTAGTTGAAGGGTCAAGGTGCTCTGACCAGCAAGCTCACTTTATTTCACTTACTAATTCATTTCTCAAACATTTATTGAACACCTATTATGTGTCACCTACTATTCTAGGCCCTTGTGATACGGCAGAGAGCAAAGTCACTGCCCTAATGGGGCTTCCATACTAGTGACAGGAACAGACTAAAAACCAATTTATAATATTTTGTGTGAAATCAAGAGTTTTCAGGGGCATAATATTCCTGAAATACATACGCTTTAATGTGGATTCAGCATTATTATGTAAAAGCAGTAATACAACTTTTGTGTATACTTGTAAAATAAATTTAATAAACAATAAGTTACTTGCCATATATTGTATACTATATATATGATATATATATATTTTTCATAGGCTCAGCTGAATACATTCCTCAAACGGAGAAAAGACTAAGGCCCTCTCCCCCTTTCCCTCCCTCTCCCTCTTAAGACCCTACAGAACCAGAACCCTAGCTTCCCTTTCAGTCAGCTTCTGCCATTCTTCCTTGTTTCTCATACCCAGCTCTGCTCCATTCTCCACACACTCACATAGCTAGCACTCTCACTTCAATCTCTGCTCCTTTTCAGAAATACCTTTCCCAACTATCCTAATTAACATAGCCCCTTCAACGCATCACTCTCTATCTTCATACCCAGCTTGACTTTTCTTCACAATAGCTATCATTACTTGACATTTGGCTGTATACTTGTTTGGTTGGTTTTTTATTGTCTGTCTTCCTTACTATTATGCAGATTCCTTGAGCACTGGGACTGTGTGCTCACTGTGGTATCCCTAGCACCTAGAAGACTTCCTGGCACATAACAGACTCTTAGCAATTGTTTGAATAAATGAGTTGTTTGTGCTGGAAACCATCATTTTAATTCTTCTTTCCAGAGCAATAGTGCATCCCTGAATCTGAAAGTTTAGAAACATTCCTAACTAGGTTCTCAGGTCTTTATCTATAGTCTCTCATGAAGGGGTAGAGGGTTTTAGTACATTGAGTTCCATATATTTAAATACTGTCTATATGCTAATAAATTACAAATGCATAACTCTATCCCTATTTCCTGAACTCGAGACCAATATTTCCAACTCTTGGATTGGACTGACTGGAATAGGATGCTGAAAGTTGGAATGGGGATGTGTGGGAAGACCCTGATGAATCTGGGGACACTGAACCCCTAAATTCTAAGGAGTCTTCTTTGCCAGTGGGAGTGGCCTATCCACCCCCTCCCCAGCCCCTGTCTGAGGGGGTTAACCCTGCACTCCCTGAGGAAGCTGTAATGGCCTCCGCCAAGGCAGTGTCCCTGCAAGACAATGCTGAGTTTCCTTGGGACTTAGTCCTGCCACCCCTCTTTGCTTCTAGATCTATAACTACAAACTAGTCCCAGCAGGCCCCTAAAGTTGAGGTACAGAGTGTGACCCATGAGGAGGTGCACTATACTCCAAAGGAATTACTTGAGTTTTCTGACTCAGACAGACAGAAATCCAGGAAATGTGTTTGGGAATGAACAGTAAGAGTGAGGGATAATTGTGGAAGGAACATAAAGTTGAATCAGGCCAAATGTATTGGTAAGGGCTCACTGCATAGACATTGTGCATTTACTGTTGCAGCTCAGAGAGTTAGAAAGGGCCCTAATAGTCTGTTTGGTTGGTTGGCTGAACATGGACCAAAAGTGGTCCACAGTTAGAGTCAGAAATGCTCACTTGGCTTACTGTAGAGGAAGGGATTCAAAGACTTAGGGAGGCTGCAATGTTCAAGTGGCTATGTCATTTAAGACCTGCTCACCCACCCTGGGGGCATCCAGAGGCATGCCTTTCACCAGGACTGTGAGAAAAAATTCCTGAGGGAACCCTGGATCCTTGAAGAGCTCTGTGATCACTCTTCTCTGTAGGCCAGACCTAACAGTGGGAATTGCAGTCACTGAATTAGGAAACCTAAATGCAGTGGAGGTAATTGGATTCGCCAGGTGGCAGGGGCCAAGTGGCAGCACTCAACCACCCAGGGCAAGGTGATGTGGTTACTATAGCGGACAGAAGATTCAAAGCAACATTCAGAAACAAAACAGAAAAAGACTCATAGATACAGAGAAAAAAACTGATGGTTGCCAGATGGGAGGGGAGTTGAGGGGTGGGGGAGAAGGTGACGGGATTAGCAAATACAAATTGGTAGTCACACAATAGTCAGAGATGTGAAATACAGTATGGGGAATATAATCAATAATGTTTTAAAGACTATGTAGGGTGTCAGATGGGTACTGGATTTATCAGGGGGATCACTTCATAGATTATATAAATGCCTAACCACTGCACTGCACACCTGAAATATAAAATAATACAGCATGTCAACTATAATTATATATATATATATATATAATTGATTATATATATATATTTATATATAATCACAGGATGTAAAGTACAGCAAAGGGAATATAGTCAATGGTATTGTAATAGCTGTGTATGATGTCAGAGGGGTAGTAGACTTGGGTGTGGTTATCACTTTGTGAGGGGTGTAAATGTCTAATCATTATGTTGTTTTGTACACCTGAAATTAATTTTTAAAATTATTCAAAAAAAGCAGCATTCAGAATAGTCTGACTCCTATAGACCTATAGTGTTGGCTTGTTAATCATGGTGTTCCCAGAAGTGAAATAGACAGGATGCCTACTAAGTTCTTACTTACCTGTATAAGCAGAAAAGTTCTAGGTCAAGTGAGCAAAAGTCCAACCTGAATCATAAATACAGAATCACGACCCTCAATTAATACCCAGATTGAGTCAGTTTATAGACCCAGGACCCCTTGAATGCAGGGGAAGTCTGAGTCCCCCTGAGGAAAGACCCCAGTACACTGCCAAAAATCTATACTGTTAATCTTTCTCCCAGCCATCCTCAAAGGGACCATTAGCCTTTTATCAGGGTAACTTTGTATTGGGAAAAGGAAATAATCAGACCTTCGGGGGACTACTAGACACTGACTCTGAACTAACACTAGTTCCAGGAAAACCAAAATGGCTCTGCAGTGCACCAATCCAAGTAGGGGCTTGTGGAGGTCAAGTGCCCAATGGGGTTTTAGCTCAGGTCTGTGTCACAGTGGGCCCAGTGTGTACCTGGACCTGTCCTGTGGTTACTTCCCTAGTTCTAGAATGCATAATTGGAGGTGCTCAGCTACTGGCAGAATTCCCACACTGGTTCCCAGACCACAATTGGCTCTTATGTTAGGAAATGCTAAGTGGAAGCCACTAGACCTGCCTCTATCTAAAAAAATTGTAAACCGAAAGCAAGGCCTTATTCCTGGAGGGATTTCAGAGATTAGTGCCTCTGTGAAAGACTTTTAAAAAACAGGAATGGTGATTCCCACCACATCCCCCTTCAACTCATCTGTTGCAAAACACAGATGGGTCTTGAAGAATGACAGTGGATTATCGTAAACTTAACCAGGTAGTGACTCCAGTTGCAGCTGGTGTATTGGATGTGGTTTCATTGCTTGCGCAAATTAACACATCCCCTGGTACTTGGTACGTAGCTATTGATCTGGCAAATGCTTTTTTCTCCATATCTGTCAATGGGGACCACCAGGAGCAGTTTGCTTTCAGCTGGTAAGGCAGCAATACACCTTCACTCTCCTTCCTGAGGGGTATATTGTCTCTCTAGTCCTATGTCATAACTTTGGAGATCTTGATCACCTGTCCCTTCAGTATGATATCACACTGGTCCATTACATTGATGACATTATGCTGACTGAAACTAGTAAACAAGAGTTAGCAATGACTCTAGACTTAATGTTAAAATTTCAGGGGCCTTCTACTTCATTGAAATTTCTAGGCACCCCTACTGGTATGGGGTACGTCAAGAAAGCTCTTATAAGGTGAAAGGTAAGTTGTTGATTCTGGTCCCTCCTACAGCCAAAAAAGAAGCAAAATACTTGGTGTGCCTTTTTGGATTTTGGAGGAAACTTATTCCTTGCTTGCATGTGTTACCCCAGCTCCTTTACCAAGTGACCTAAACTGCTAGTTTTTTGTGAGAACCAGAACGAGAAAAGGCTGCTGTGCACGCTGCTCTACCACGTGGGCCATGTGACCGAGCAGATCCAGTGGTGCTTGAAGTGTCAGTGGCACATAGGGACGCTGCTTGGAGCCTTTGGCAGGCCCCAATAGGGAAATCACAGTACAGGGCCCTAGGATTTTGGAGCGGATCCCTGCTATCCTCCACAAATAACTCCTATCCTTTGAGTAACATCTCTTGGCCTGATATTGAGCCTTAGCAGAGACTGAATACTTAACCATTGGCCACCAAGGTACGATTTGACCTAAACTTTCCCATATAAACTGGTTGTTATCTGATCCACCAAGCCATAAAGCTTGTCACGCACAGCAGCACTCCATCCTCAAATGGAAGTGGTACAGCTGTGATCTGGCCTGAGCGGCCCGGAAGGCACAAATAGGCTCCATGAAGAAGGGGCCCAATGCCTACAGTCGTCCCTCCTGCTCCACTGCCTTCTCTCTCCAAGCTGTACCTATGGCTTCCCGGAGTGTTCCCCACAATCAATTGACAGAATAAGAGAAGACTCAGGCCCGATTTACAGATGGTTCTGTATGATATGCAGGTACCACCCCAAAGTGGACAGCTGCAGCACTGCAGCCCCTTTTTGGGCAACTCAAAGGACAATGGTGAAGGGAAATCTCCCCAGAGGACAGAACTTCAAGCAGTGCACCTGGTTGTTCACTTTGAAAAGAGAGATGCCCGGAAATGTAATCATACTGATTCGTGGGCTGTGGCCAGTGATTTTGGCAGGATGGTCAGGAATTTGAAAGGAACATGATTGGAAAACTAGTCACAAGGAAATCTGGGGAAGAGGTAGATATGTAAGTAGACCTCTTAGAATGGGAAAAAACAAAACAAAACAAAAACATGAAGATATTTGTGTCCCATGAGAATGTTCACCAAAAGGTGACCACAACACGAGAGGATTTCAGTAATCAAGTGAATAAGATGGTTTGTTCTGTGGGTGCCAGTCAGCCTCTTTACCCAGCTACTCTTGTTAGTGTTCAATGGGCTCATGAACAAAATAGCCACAGTGACTAGGATAAAGGGCTGGCATGGGCTCAGCAACATGGATTTCCACCCACCAAGGCTGACCTGGCTACAGTCAATACTGAATGCCCGATCTGCCAGCAGCAAAGACCAACACTGAATCCCCCAAAGGGCACCATTCCCCAGGGTCATCAGCCAATTACCTGGTGACAGGTTGACTACATTGGACTGCTTCCATCATGGAAGGGGAAGTGTTTTGTTCTTACTGGAATGGACACTTACTCCAGATATAGATTTTCCTTTCCTGCATGTAGTGCTCCTGCCAAAACGACCATCTGTGGACTTACAGAATGCTTTATCCCCCTCATGGTATTCACACAGCATTTCTTCTGATCAACGAAATCACTTCACAGCACTAGAAGAGCAGCAGTGAGCCCAGGCCTGTGGAATTCTTACCATGTTCCCCACCACCCCAAAGCAGCTGGCCTGACAGATCATTGGAATGACCCTTTGAAGACTCAGTTATAGCACCAGTGAGATGGGACACCTGATAGAGCTGGGGCAAGGTTCTCCAGAGGCTATCTATGCTCTGAATCAGCACCCAACATGTGGTGCTGTTTCTCCAATAGCCAGGATTTATGGATCTGCTCTTGATTCAAGAGTAAAAAGGAGAGTAGCACCGCTCATTATTACTCTTAATAACCCACTAGCAAAACTTCTGCTTCCTGTTCCCATGACCTTCTGTTCTGAGGGCCTAGAGGTTTTCGTTCCAAAGGGAGGAATGCTTTCTCCAAGAAACACAACAATGATTAAATTGAACTAGAAGTTAAGACTGTTGCCCAGCTACTTTGGATCCCTCAGGCCTGTGAATTAACAGGCCAAGAAGAGAGTTACTGGGCTGGCTAGGGTGATTGATCCTGACTATGAAGGGAAAACCGGACAACTTACACATGAAGGGTATAGAACATGCTGGAGAAACAACCTGCTCTAGAATGTTCTTTCTTCAGTCTTTACACAGCTGGCTTCTTATTTATGGACTCAGCTCAAATGTGGCCACTTCAAAGAGGTCTTCCATGATCACTTGTCATCTAAAGTAATGTATTCTTTCTACCCCTACAATCACTCTCTATCTTATCCATGTTTTACCTCCTTCCTAGCATTTCACATTCTCTAAAATTATGTTTTACTTCTTTGTTTAATCTATGTCGTCCCCCTCCCCATGAAGCCTGTGACTTTATTTCTCTAGTACTGAGAACAGTGACTGGTATAGAGAAGATGCTCCCAAAATCCTTTTGCATAACATAAGAACTGATGGCATCCAAGGAAGTAAGGCAAGAGGGAACCACGTGCCAAAGTGTAAGTGTGAGCCAGAAGATTCCAGGAGAAGGATTCTTTTTGCTTCAAGGAGGGACTCCAAAGTGTGTTTCTAGAGCTGACAAGCGCATTCTAAAATATTCTGTATGATTTTTATTTTACCTTAAAGTAATAACGATAGTATATGAATTCAGAAGGGGAATCTTTAAGCCTGATATTTTTATTTAATTATCAGGACAAAGAAAAAAATATGGATTTTTGAGAGAAAGAACACTAGAAGTGACCCGTACTGGCCCTAGTATAGTCCCTCTTAAAAAGAGGCAACATGCAGCTTAGAGCATGCAGTTTGAAAAGGACTTGCGTGCGTTGTAAGGACTGGGAAGAAAACTGCAAGGTCTGTGAGAAGGACTATATCTTATTCCTCTACGTCATTGCCACCACCTAACAAAGCTCCTGGCAGTAAGGATGGGAGGTGGAAGGGTTCAAGGAACTTTGTGAAATGCTTTAGCATCCACATCACAGAAGTGAAGTCAGGCCAACCCCAGCAACTAACTGCCACTGTGGAAAATGCACCATCTGAGGTGCCTTTCATTCCCTAGGAGCAAGTGACAGACCACAGTGCTGTAACTTCTCACCTCTTTGACTAAACAATCCCAATCCTATTGTGCTCATTTGGACCAGTGGCGTAGAGTGGGCCTGTCTGTTCCCCATTACTAACTCACTGAACTGGACTTAGGAACACGTTGGGAGCGGGGAATATGGCCCATATCACATCAGTCACAGATACAAAACCATACACCCAAGTCCCCTAGTTTATAAATAATAGGCCCTCTGAGAACCCACATGACATCTCAAGTGCTGGATGGTACTTCTGAGAGCTCTGAGAGAGCTGAAAATCACACACAGGCAAGCAAGTCCCTGCTGAATACACATCTAAGGAGCTATGCATGCATTGTTTATTCCAGCAACTTTATGGAAGAAATTACACACAACAAATTAGTTTCAGATGGTAGGATATGAATAGCCAATGTGCAGTATAAAGGAAAATGAACTCCCACTTTTGACCCAACTACTTCCCATTGCAAGCATCTCAGACTCAGAATCCAGATGCAATTTGTTTTTGAAAATGCAACGGAGATCAGAAAGTTTAATAAGTGGTGAGGATTTGAGATTTCAAAAAGCAATTTATGAATATTGTTAACTCATTACATTGTCTTATGATTTTTGATTGTTGTCGTATGTGAAAGCATGGATAAACCTGAATCCATCCTTCCTCCTCCCCTTCATCATGCACAGCAATCAAAAATAAATCTCTTCCTGATACTTCCTACCTGTACAGAAATTCCATAATAGATTCAGCTTAACACACATTTAAAAACCTCACTGCATACCACACTGGGACAATCATTTATATACCTGAAAGGGACATAATGTTTTATTTCCCTCCACCAATCTTTTTTTATTTTAAATTAACAGTAAAATTGACTTACTTTGGTGTATAGTTCTATGAATTTTACTACATGTATAGAGTCATGGAACCAAGCTGACAATCAGGATACAGAACAATTCTATCACCCCAAAATTTCTCTGGTGCTACTATTACTTTCGCATCCCCTACCTACCTTTAATCATTGGAAACCGCCATCTTTTCTTTGTCACTATGGCTTTATATTTTCCAGAATGTCATATAACCTTTTTCATGGAACTTTTCACTCAGCAAAGTGCCTTTCAGATTAATCCAAATTGTTCCTTGTCTTAAGAGTTTGTTCCTTTACCCTGCTGAGAAGTATTCCATTGTATGAATGTATCATGGTTTGTTTATACACTCACCTACTGAAGGATACTTGAGTTATTTCAAGTTTGGGGCACTTATGAATAGAGCTGCTGTAAATATTTGTGTATGAGTTTGTTGTGAACATAAGTTTTCATTTCTCTTGGGTAAACACTTAGGAGTGGGATTGTTGGGTCACATGGTACATGGATGTTTAACTTTGTAAAAAACTTCCAAGCTTTTCCCATAGTGGCTGTACATATAATATCTTTTACAGAAGTAAAATTTTAAAAAACTATTAAAAGTGACCCCCTGATATCTTGTTCACTCCTGTTTAGATGATTCCAAAATGTTATTCACCATGATAAAATATTGTCCCTAAAATAATCAAAAGCATTTGACTTCATTTTTTTTCTTTTCACTTTTAAAGCTTCAATCAAGTCTTTCATATTCTAACATGATGGTTAAAGCAAAATTAGATGCTTGACAATTGTAGAAATATAAAGCCTAAGGGCTCCACTTATAAATGAGAATGTTTTCATGAGAGAGAGGGAGAACCAGGGGAAAGTTTTCATCACAACTAAGTATGAGCAATTTAACCCAGTGTCATACGCAAGTCCAATTTTCAACTCAGAAATAAGCCTCCCCGTCCTTCCTCCAAAAACTTTCACCCCAGGCTAATTACAGAAGAAGAAATCAGAACAAGAGCAGGGGCCAAAAAAGATTCACAGTTGCCACTCTTTAGTTGCTACTTTAATGGGAAACACATGCACAAGATACCACCCAGGAGACAACTGACCAGTATACTCTGCAAAAAAGGAGTGTCACCAGAAAAGGAGCCACACGAGATGTCTCACTTTCTTGAACAGGCTGGAACCAGAAAGAAGGCTGATAGCAGTTTTATTCTTACATAAATATGTGCTGGTCCAAAGACGAGATGCTTGGACAGAAATTAATCTGTAGCAACAAAGTTGAAAGGCAGTGAGGTGAATTAGCTCTCACTACTTATCATCTCAGCCATATGCCCTGCGATCAATTTACCAACAGATTTGGGGAATTCTTAGCAAAGGTGACATGAGTAAAAATTCCACAAAGGAATTGGAAGAAAGGGCGTAGTGATGATTGTAATTATTAAATAGTAATGCTAATACTCATTAGCTGCCTCTTGCTATAGGTAGCAAGCAATGTTCCAAGGACTGTACACACATCATCTCATTATACCCCTCATTTACAGAGCAGGGATGTTATGCAGGCTGCCATAACAAAACACATAGACTGGGTGGCTGTAACAACAGAATTTTCTCACGGTTCTGGAGAAGAACAAGATCAAGGTACCAGCCAATTAGGTTTTCGGTGAGACTTCCCTTCCTGGCTTACAGATGGTCACCTTCTTGCTGTGTCCTCACTGGTGGAAAGGGGGGG
>NW_017731952.1:651390-751114 GCF_001890085.2 Hipposideros armiger
AAGTGAGGGAGAGAGGGAAGGAAGGAGGGAGGGAGGGAAAAGAGAGAGAGAAAGAGAGAGAGAGAGATCTCCCTGGTCTCTTCTTATAAGAAGACAAATCCCATCATGAGGCCCCCAACCTCATGACCTCATCAAAATATAATTACCTTTCAAAAGCTTCATCTCCAAATACCATCACATTGGAGGTTAGGGCGTCAACATATGAATTTGGGGAAAGCACAATTCATACCATAGCTTCCACTTTACAAATAAATGCTTTTAGAAGTTGCAGAGTTTACAATGGATCACTCAGTCAGCAATCAACAGACCTTGAACTTGAATTCAGGGCTATCTGACTCTAGAGAATAATATCTACTATTTATTGACTGCCCAGTAATGTCTGGGTATATATACACAATATCTCTAATCTTCACAAAAAATCTTCCAAGTCAATATTCTTTCCATTTATAGATATGGAAACTCTGGCCCAACTCTGGAACAATCTGAACCTAATTTATTGCACCTAATATGTCCTAGTAGTTCCAAAAGTATGGTTCTCAGACCATCATCATCACCATGTTTACTTAGAAACTTATTAGAAATGTAAATTCTTGGGCCAAACAGCAGACCTACTGAGTCAGAAACTTTGGTGGTGGTATCTACAATCTGTGTTTTAACATGTCTCAAAGGTGATTCTGATCCGTGCTAAAGTTTGAAAACTATTTTTTTCCATAAATTTATTCAAATAATTAATACATTCAAAACTCAATAATAAGTGGTATATCCAAGATTCAAAAAAACAGCTCCATTTGGCCAAAGCCTGTGGCCTTTTACTGTATTATACTGCCCAATCCCAACTTTACCAAGGGAAGATCCTGGGGTGGAACATATTTTAACTGAAGTGTGATCGTAGAGCACAATCCTGAATTCTGCTTTGCCACTACAGTGCTCATCAGCGCTCCCTCTATGATAATGTGTGATACAGGGAAATGCTGAAGGATAGTCCCTGAGAACTGACAATGGTGTTTTTTACTGATCAAAACATCTTGTGGCATGAACCAGAAAGCCAAGCTCTGCGAAATGTTTAGTTGGGCCTGACAATTTTGTATCCCATTTAGTGAAAATGAGAAATAGCCTAGAATATGGGAGCAGTAAGTATAGAACAGTTACTTCTTTTAAAAAAAGGGAATCTGATCAATCACTGCTTTACCAACCTATAAGTGCTGTATAGGTCCACCATTTTTTCCTTCTAAGGAACAAGACAGAAACACATTCCATTTTGGAAGTCTGGAAAATTTACAGAAAGGGAAGTTTTCCTATAATAGAAATGGCTAATTTTTGGAGAGTGGTGAATGAAGTTTCTTGATCCCACACCAAGAACCTTTTAAAATCATTTACAAAGCCAAAGCATTTTGAAAGGGGTCACTTCCAATGCAAATATAATCACCTGCTCTTGTGACCAATATCACCTCTAAAACATTTTGTTAATATTAACTATTGTAACAATGGGTTAGTCACTGCATTAAGCCTTTTACATGTGGTAAAAGTTAGTCATCACAAATATGTGAGGTAGGTTTTAGGGTTATTCCCATTTCACAGATGAGGAAATTGGGACTCCTCGGTTAAGAAACCTGCCAGAGCTCCTTCAGCCAGAAAGCACAGGACTCCAGATTAAGCCTATTCAAGCGCACTAGCTGGACTCCCATTCAGATACGGACACTTGGCTATGGATGGATGAGTTTAGTATTGCACTCTATCTGGATGAGTTCCAAAGGTGCATCTGTGGGCCTGTCTGCCCCTCAGGTGGGACAGCACAGCCGTCATAGGCTTGGCACTCCATCTGGACAGGACAAAGACGACCAGCAAAGTGATGGCACAGCAGACCTGACAGTGCCCTCAATCTAGTGGAAGGCAAAGATCAAAGTGATTAACAGACAGAGTGGGAACTGGAGTTCAGTTTGCTTGTTTGTTTTCCACTTGATTCTTGAAAACAGGCCTATTAATCATTTATTTTGTGGTTTTGGTAATTTCACTGGCTCCTAACACATGTAAGTCAGTGAGGCAAGAATCAGTAAGATCTGTGGATGTTCAAACTTCTCATATGGAAGAGGAATTTAAAATCCTTCAAAAACATCACCAGCCAGCAAAACGCTTTTCATATTTTTTTTTTTTTTGCTTCAGAGTTGTAGATAGATGTGACTTAGGCCCTAATTGAGAAAGACTTTATGTGATTTATAATAGCAGATATTCTTTTAAGTAAACTTCTCATACTCTTTTAGTCCATCTACCATGTACAAAAGCTGTTGAAAACAGAAATCTGCAATCCGAGCATGCTGAGGTGAAAAGGGCTTTTCCGAAAAAACTGTTGTGTATGATTTTTTTTTTTAAGATTTTTATTGGGGAATTGGGGGGATGGGAACAGTGCTGGGGAATTGGGGAAAGGGGAACAGACAAGTTGCTGTCGTTTTGTTCTTCAATCTAGTTGTGGAGGATGTTGCTTCACTGGCCCAAGTTGGCACCATCATTGCGCTCTTCTCTGGTGAGGCAGATCAGTCGCCGGCTTCTGGACGGCCGCTCACTGCGGCTGCTGGCCGCTCACGCTGGCTGCTGGCCACACACGGTAGCCCATAGCAATCCACTGCCACAGGGACTGCAGCCCACGCCGTCACCGGCGACTCATGGCAGCCCAGCTCCAGGTTGAGCTGTTGTTCAGCATCTTAGCTGTAGAGGGCAGTGTCACTGGCCCTCATATGTGGGATCCGAACTGGGGCCCTCTGGCATCCCAAGCGAGTTCTTAACCATCGTGCCACTCGGCCGGCCCAGTGTATGATTTTTGATTGTCCTGATTTGGGAAGTTCGTCTGAGCCTAAGATGATTCTGCGCAGCTGAAAGGAAGTTTGCTCAGTGGCTTTTGCCTTCCATACCCCCACTCTTTCTATCTCTACAGGCAGATTACGTTATTTTCTCCCTTCCTCCTTCCTTCCCTTCACACACACTTCCACTCCTCCCATCCACTCTGATTCTGTTCATTGATGCCCTAAGAAACACTGGTGGGAAAGGAGGCCAAGGTTTTATAACATTTTGAGGGCTTTTAGGCAATAATTATATATACCTGGCCTGGTTAAACTTGTCATCACACGTCGTGGGCAGACTCTCCAAACTGTTTAAATTTTGAGTCCCTCGTTCATTCTTTTGTAAACATTTGAGATCATTGGATAGGCTGGGAGCTTCGGACAGAGCCAAGACCCTGTCATTGCCCTCAAGGAGCTCATCCTTGCCTGGGAGGTAGAGTGGATTTATGGGTAGCAAAGCTGCCCCGAGTTAATCTGGACCCAAACTGATACATTTAGGAGGCAATTTCCCTTATATCCCTTTGTGAAAGAGGTTTTTCCAGGCATCAAATGCACAGCAAATTTCCCTGGGTCGAGGATGGGAAGCTTCCTGGTAAAACGATGGGCTTTGGAATCAGGTCCACTTAAGTCCAAACCCCAACTCTCGGCCTTGGAGAAGTTACTGAATCTCACAGAGTCCTACTTTTCTCGACTGTAAAATGAGAAAGACACCTACCTGCCTGAGGATTAAATGAGCAAATGTCATACAAAGCACCTGGCATAATTCCCAATACACAGGAAGTGCTCAATTAAGGTTTGTTTCCCTTTTTTTCTCTCTCTCCTCTCTTCCCAGGCCTCCCAGGCCACGTAGTGAGAGGGCACGAAGGAGACTCCAGCAGTAACCATTTCCATATCACCTACCATGTCCCAGGCCCTAATCTAAGCACTTTATATGTATTTAACTCACTTGATTCTTTCTTAAAACCCTAATGAGATAATTGCTAGTATTATCATCTCCATTTCATTGATGAGGAAACTAAGGCACAGAGATGCCAAGAAACTTGCCAAGGTCACACAGCTAGTATGTACTGGGGCTATGATTTGTACCCAGGTTATCTAGCTCTTAACCATTATGTTATTAGGAGACAGATCGAGAGAGGAGCTATTGCAGCTGGAATCAGAGTATACAAACTGGCAGTCCTCTGATAATGAGCCCTGTTTGTTTGCATGGTATTTTAAAAATCAGGAGGCCTCACCCTAAAGCTTATATTTCTGACTTATATATTTTCAAAAAAAAGTTGGACGGTCTGGCAATATGCAGTCCACATCCTGGTGTGGCAGCAAGCTGCTGGCTGGCTGGTGACTACTTTCTGGACTGAGCCCATGTTCTCGAACTCACTGCAGTTGCCAGGGCTCACCTGTATTAGGCTGTATTAGGCAGGGTCTGCTTCACTTCTAACCTACATACACGTTGGATCTTGTGATCCAGAATTAGGCAATACTCTAAGTGTAGTTTTCCTTATAAAGATCAATGAGCTATGTTCAAGAATGTACACACAGTGGTTGAAATGTTTGAATGACACGAAAAAACAAATGAATGCAGGAAAGAGGTCTGAGTAAACAGCAATCAACAACCGGGTTCAAATCAGAACCACCTACTCGTATTTGTGCTTAGATAAGCCTTTCAGCTGCATGTACAGGAATTGTAAACCCCTGCTCTCCACATCCCACACCTAAACAAAAAGCCAAACATGCAGGTTTTCCTATTGCTCCTGGGATGAAGGCCCGTTTGCCTTCTGTGCTAAAGCACCCTTCTTTGTTTGGCAGAGCTTGAAGAGGTAGTTTAATCAATTTTCATGTGCTGCTTAACTCAAACAACATCTAAACAATGCTTGTCTTCTTTCAGCTCTTAGGACTTGCTGATGGCATCATCTTGGAAAGCAGACAGATATACAGACAGTCCCTGACTTACCATGGTTTGGCCTACAATTTACTTTGCAATGATGCAAAAGCAATGCGCAGTCAGTAAAAACCATAATTCAGATTTCAAATTTTGATCTTTTCCCAAGCTAGCGATACGCTCCCAGCGATCACAAGGGTAAACAACCAGTACTCTACAGTGTACTGTGTTGCCAGCAGTTTTTGGATATTGTGTTCTGAGCACATGTAAGGTAGGCGAGGCTAAGCTGTGATGTTTGGTAGGTTGGGTGTCTTAAATGTATTTTCGACTTTCGATATTTTCAACTTAATGATGGATTTATCAGGACGTAACCCCATTGTAAGTTGGAAAGCATATGTATAGCAAAACTCTCTTAGAAACCTAGAAAACATGGGGAGGCGAAGGCTTGGAGCCTTCTCTGGACAAGCCTGTAAGAGAAGAATCACCTTGATACACAAGTAAAGAAACAGGCTAAAAAGTTACCCAGATCACACAGCCACCTGACCCAACATATTCTGAATCCGGTCTGAGTTCTTTCCAAGACTTCAGACCACCTTCCTCAGAGCCCATCTACCTGAAAATCACATTTAAAGAAGTAATCTATAATATCACCGTTTGTACTAAAATGATATCACCCACCCTGTATTTAAAAGTCTTCCTAACAGATATATCTTTGGCCAAGAGGGATCTCTAACATTATTCATCAATGACCCTGCCTTTATAAATGTGAACTGCTTTTTGTTTTACCTTCTCAGTTTTATTACACTGAGAATAGAACAAGCCTCAGCTTTTTACCAGTTTATGATCATTTTATTTTATTATGAACCTGCAGTAATGCTTGTTATATTTATAAATCTCCCAGTGAAAATTTTAAAACTGTTTTCCTCCTCTAATCTCTCCTATCCTTCCTTCTTAGAAGTGCACAAAGCATTTCAACCACTCCCAAATTCCCTCTTCTAATACCCTTAATGATTCTGAAATATTTTGTTATTCCCCAAACACCGCCCTAAAGACAAATCATTGGACTCCAGGCTCTTTACACTGCCAAGTTGAATAGGGTTCAAATGTTCTATCTAACCAAACTCTAACTTACAACAAAGGCACATATAGTAGATGATGTGTAAGGTATTCCGAAAATACCAAGGCAACAGGAAAAGAATCTGTGTCATCAAGCAGTCCTCCCAGAACTTCTTGTGATCTGGAGTAATCACTTCTATCAAGATCCTGTAACCTGATCATAGCATACATATGTATATCCATATAACTAACAACATAAGTCAACTTGCATTTTAGTAACGTATAGCTTAATGTTTCTCACATCCAAAACAATGAATACTTCAAAATGTATGATTGTTTCTCTATTTTACACATTGGAGTATGTACAAGGACTTAAGAAGAAAACAAATAAAGACAAGAAATCTTAACTTAGAAAATAAAAATATTAAATAAGAGTATAAATCATTTAAAATATAATCTTGCTTTTTGAATTAGCCATTCCACAGCATGGTATAAATATAAAAACAACACAGAAAAGACATTTTCCCAAAAGATATGGGACCTACTGGGACTCCCTTTTATGTTAAAACATGGCCCATGGAAGAACAGTTTTCAGAATGACCAAAGCATAGCTAGGCACCTCCTCTTCTAGAAGCTTCACCAAAAGGAGCACTTCCCATGCCCACAAAGTTTTGATTCCAAACCTAGTTCTTGTCCAAGTTTACTGAAAGTTTTGCTAAGCTTCAAGCCAACCTTGCCTAGAAGATCTTCAGAGACATTTAAACTTTTAGGTAAGTTCCCCTTATTCTCAGAATCACATGGACATAAAAGCAAACTGTGTAAAGCCACATAAAAATGAGTGAATTTAATTTTTAAAAAACTACAATCACCTTAAAGAGAAGGATTCTTTTCCCCCATCACTATTGTATTATTTGCACCTTAAATAATGTACAGCACATAGCAGAGACTTAATAAATTCAGTACTTTGTACGAATAAACTGAGAAAGTTTTACATGACCAATGGGGCAGTTCTACAAATCTCCCTATGGCCCTGTTATTTTCAAAGGTTCCATCACACAATTCCCCCAATGGATCTTTAGTTCACTAATCATAAAGCCACATAACCAGAAAGGAAAGAAATCCCAGAGACAGGAAAGCAGTTTGCCCTGTCCGTCAACTCACCTATTTATAATTTTAGAGCTAAAGGGAGTCCTGGAAGTTGCTTCTGAACTCTCTCATTTCACATATGGGGAACCTCAAGTCTAAGCTCTCAGGTTAAGAGACTCAGCCTTGATTATCCCACTGAGATTTGCCAAAGCCCTTCTATTGTTATTTCCTATGTCTGTCCCTGCAGTTAATTCCTACTGCTTCCTCTACGAAAGTATCTGTAGACTTGAGAGGTTCATTCTTAAAATCCTCCCAGAAATCTCACACGACTTCTCTTGGGGTATGGTGGAAGGGGCAGCAATTTTAATATAATCTACCAACAGCCAGGGGTTTTGCTCAACTAAAAAGTATGTATTGACTGACTTGAAGGGTCTCGCTTAGGGGGGAAGGTCTTTGAGCCCATCTAAAAACTTGAAATGTGTTATTACTTTTACAACATTGCATTAATAACTCCAGGAGTGGAGGGGAGAGATGCTGTTTTCTGCAAGCATTGAGACAAAGAAAAGAACACCAATTTGGCCACAAGAGGGCGGCGACATTTCCTCCTTGATCTTTGCAGCTCTAAACCACGACTGGACTTTTGAGGACTCAGCCTGCCATAAAAATCACTGATAGCACCTTTAAACTGAATCCTCAGTATGTCACAAAACATTTTCTCATGGTGTTTCTTGGGACTTTTTTTGCTTAGTTTTAAAACAAATTATTTTCCATCTTCTTTCTGGATCTAGAGAGCTCTCATCTAGAACTCTATGCCAAAATTGCCATCTACAAAGATCTTTGGAGACCAATAAATCGTTAGGCTAATTTGGAAACCCACTGAAAATGTTTTATTTTAATTATGTTTGACCCCAGATAAAAATAAATACAGTAATGATCATCTGATTCTGCCACACTTAATAAAGTTTGTTCTAAGTGCTTTACAGGACTTGCCAAATATTTGCCTCATCTCATAGCCTTCATTCATCATTCCCATTTTCGTGATATCCTGAAATCTTTCAAGTCAAAATTTATTGTAGAATTAATTCTATCACTGAGATAAACAGTGGGAGGTCTGCAAACCAAAAAAAGAGAGATTAGTGATAGCTAAATTCCATATCGTTATAGTTCTACAAAAACAAAAAATCAAATTTATTTCATTTTTTTAGATGACTAGAGTTAGGAGCTAGTTTGAAAAGTAAATGCTAGGTTGTGAGTTGTGTGTGTGTGTGTGTGTGTGTGTATGTATGTGTGTGTGTATGTGTGTACTCACTAATAATTGATAGCTAGTTTGGATGTTTACTATTTTTTTTTGTAGATTTTGAGGATGTACATATTTGCTTCAAGTTTTTGTGGGGACTGCCCCTAACCATCCTATTTAAAATTACAACCCCTTCTCACCCCAAAATATCCTGTCCCCATTCTCTGTTGCATTTTTCTCTATAACACTTATCAACATCTGACATACTTTATATTTTACTTGGTTTTTGTTAGTCTCCTCCATAAACACTCCCTCCCCAACCAGAACAAAGAGAATTTTGTCTGTTTTTGTTTATTGCCATGTTCTTAATGCGTAGAATAGTACATAGGACATCACAGGATCTCTATTCAACATGGTGAAATCACACACACACACACACACATACACACACACACACACACACACACACACACACACACACAAAGGATCACTTTTACTAGAAACTAATATTTTTAAATCCCCGGTATTGCTAATTTAATACATTTAGGGAGACTTCTGATTGACTTCTGCTCAATCAGAACTGACTTGTATTTATTAAAGCAATTATCATAAACAATACTTGGGCTCATGATTATTGCTGAGAGTGTCCTTGTGAATGTTCAGATCCAGCTGAGTTCTGTTTCTCAGGAATCAATCAAACCTGAACTGAATTTTCAGTGAACACGGTCCTCTAAGAGTTGTCAGCATCTCACGAACAAAGCAGTGGCATACATAAAAGAGTAGTGACTTAGCAATAAAAAGTGTATAGTTCTGGTTCTGCCTCTGTCACTACCTAACCAGCAGTTAGAAAATCCATTTAAACAGATAGTGCCTAATGTACTCATAAAACAAACAAAAAAAATGGGTGTAACACCACCTCTGCCTATATCAAAGAATTGTGGAGTCCCATGAAATAGTGAAATATGCAAGAATTTTGGTAAGTGTGGAGTATTTTTCAAGGGCAAGGTGTGATTAAAATCAGTGTTTTCTGTTCTCTGCTGTGTAGTGCAACCATTTGGTATGGCCAGTCAACTATATTTAATAGCTTATTTGACAGTGATAGGCTGGATGCAGTTCTATCAGTCAAGATGTTTGTCAGGTCCTTCTTAGTACCCAGCCTCCAGCCTTCCGCTCACCACAGCTGGGTTGATTTGACCCTGGAAGCTCTACCCCATCCTGCTTCCCAGATAACCCCTGATTGGAAACAGAAGGCGTCTATGGGCTCTCTAGCCCCACAACAAGGAATTCGTATCATGTCACAGCAGTTAGTCCAGCCCTGAAGACAAGCTCCAATGCTGGTAACTGGGAATCTTCCTTCCTTTCTTACTAAAAATCAGATCAAGAATTCACCTTCTCTTGGAAACATTTTCACAGTCAGTATTTGTCTTAGTCTGTTCAAGGCTGCTATAACAAAATACTTTAGACTGGGTGGCTTGTAAACAACAGAAATGTATTTCTCACAGTGATGGAGGCTGGGGAGTCCAAGATAAAAGTGCTGGCCGATTTAGTATCTGGTAAGAGCCTGATTCCTGGCTCATAGATTACTATCTTTTGTCTATGCCAGCGGTTCTCTAACTTCCTAATGCAGTTCCTCATGCTGTGGTGACCCCCAACCATAAAATTATTTTCGTTGCTACTCTATAACTGTAATTTTGCTACTGTTATGAATCATAATGTAAATATCTTTTTGTTTTCCGATGGTCTTAGGCGACCCCTGTGAAAGGGTCGTTCAACCCCCAAAGGGGTCGCGACCCACAGGTTGAGAACCTCTGGTCTATGCCCTCAACACAAGGTCTCTTTTATAACACTAATCCCATTTCTGGGGACTCACCTTTATGACCTAGGCCCCACCTTCAAATATCACCACATTGAGGATTAGGTTTCAACATATTAATTTGGGTGTGGGGGGGTTACAAGTATTCAATCTATAGCAATATTCAACAAATATTTGCAGAACAAATGAATGATAAAAGGCTTTATGCCAGTGTCCCCCTAAGTGTGGAGCTCCATCAGGCTCTTGACAATATTTCCTTCACACACAACCTCTCACCTACTGACTGACCTGATTTCCTGATGCTGGCTGACCAATTAGCTGTCGACACTTCTGAGGGTCACCTCTTCCTCCATCGCTACCATTATATTGAACCACCTTTAGGACTTCTCATTTATTCCATTAGACTCTGCAAAGCCAACTGTTTGCCTGATCTGTTTGTGGTGGTCATACCCAGTGGATAACACATTCTACTTGTCCCTCTGTTCTCCCTGAGAAGACCTACAGCAGGCCTGTGTCCTCAGGGCCTGCCTCACTTTGTTCCCATTCCAGCTCATGGCATGTCCCCGATCACAGGACCCTCAATGTAGTTAACTGAAAAGATACTGTTTAGTCACGCCCATCAAGGGCAGAGCCTTGAGAGCATACTAAACAGTGTCAGCAATCCCCAACTTCAAAAACTGTTATGTTCCAAAAGTTTGTTTGTAAATAGGTTCTCTAGCACTTGGGAATGCATGTCTCAAGCCATCACAAATAATTCATCTATTTATAGTCATGCCTTCAAAAATATTGAGTTATCGCCCTCCTTTGTACTAGTCACTGATCTTGGCACAAGGGGAACAAAGAAAAATAAGATTCAGTCCCTTTTCTCTAGAAGTTCACAAAAAAAAAAACCAAAGGAGGCAGTGGTAGAAACAAATAACACACATGCAGCATGTGTGAAAACAGAGGGCTGTCCACAGTGCAACAAGGACAAGAAGGAAGAGGTGATCCCTCTGCCTGGGCAGATCAGGAAGGTTCCACAAAGAGACATTCCTGCTGAGGACTGAAGAATGAGGAAGTGTGCACCAGGCAGATGAGTGGAGAAGGGTGTTCCTGGTATGTGATTGTCAGGCTGCCAGACCAACACCCAAGCGTCAATTTAACCCCTGATGTAGCTCGGCCAATGCTACAGTCAGAGACAGAAAGGGAATAGGTTTTTGTAGGCTGGCCTGTGAAAACTTGCTTCTATTCAGAGATTAGTTTAAAACCTTTCATAAGACAGAATTGGCCCTGGGCTCGTGCCAACACACATGCACCACCACTACCACCCCTCATCATTTCGGGCCAAGCAGAAAAGCAATTCAGTGACAGAAGAAGCAATTCTTGCACTTTTACTTTCTTGCAGAATACTAGCTGATCCTATGAATGCAAGGTCATGTGTAAGGCTTGTTAGGGACTGCACATACTAGGCAAGTCCACACCCGAGGAGCTTAACAACTCGCTGTATAGACAAGACTCTAAAAGCCCAAGGCAGCAGCTTCCAAAAGAATGACACATGCTATAAGCACTATCCTCCTAGCCATCACTGCTTTCTTCAGAGAATAATTCAGCTTAGTTCACCAAGTGTTTGATATGAAATGCCCACTATAGGTCTGTCAATAAAATCAGACTACCTTGTGAATTTTACAGGGCAACATTCACCAAGTTCTGTAAATGCAAATAAATTTTCCTCTCCAAGGTATTAAGTTGACTCTGGAAAGACTCTGGGGGGCCTGATTAATGGGAATTTTGTTTTACTCAATACAGGAAACACATCAACACTGAATAGGTATGAGAAAGTATTTCCCATCAGTCGGAGCTGTCCAAATTAGAATGAACCGCCTTGGGAGGTAATGTTTCCCATCAGGCAAGATAATCATTTGGCAGTGATTTTTAGGGGTGACTCAAGCATTCAATGACCAGTGGGCTCCCTTCCAAGCCTGTGATTGTGTGAACGTCGACAGCTCCCCCTTGATAGTACAATAGATGAATCTGGGAACCCACATGGCAGGACTGTCACAGTGTTGAAGATTAGCCCTCAGTTAGGCTCAAACAGGGTACCAGCACCCAGTCTGAATAGTGGTAAGGCAACAGAGAGGATGGGAATACATAACTTCTACCAAGAGCCCTACCAAACTCCTGGGGTCAGTGTGTCTGGGAGAGCCCCAGAATGTCAGCATTCCTTAGTACTCAAAGGGGATGTTGGCTATTAGAGGGTTATTAAAGGGTTCCCAAGTCAAAGATTAACTTAAGAACTGAAAGCGTAGCCCTTTGAAGAAGAGATATGAGGATCCTGGAATATTGTGAAAGGCTCATTGGATGCTGACTCTTTTTTGTTCACCATAATGAGGGGACCTCCTGGACATTAGAACATTAAAATTCTTGAGAACCTCCAAGCAAAAGTGTTGTCTAAAATGTGCCCAAGAAGAGAGCATCTCCCAAGTGAGACAAGCAGAGGGTGGACCGAGCAGAGTTATACAAGGCTCCTGAATAAAATATGTAGTCGCAGGATGGTGGCTGTAAAACAGAGGCAGCAGCATGGAGGGCCTGACAACTAAGGAACAAGCTGTTGAAAATCCTGGCATCACCCAGTACATCAGAACAAATGGCGAAGGATGGGATTCACTGAGCTCCAGGTTTCCTGTATGAGAAACAAGTTCTCTGTGTTGATACGGACATGTTGACTAATGCACTATCAAGTAAGAGAAAGAGCCCACATTTCCATCTCTAGCTAACCAATTCTGGGCTCGCACTGAGACAGTTTAACTCCTATGAGCTTCAGAAAATAGAGGAATGAATTACAAAATCTTCATCAAGTCCCTTCCAACTCTAATAGTCACAATCCCAAGGCACAAAAGAGAACACCTTAGAGTAGAATAAAATAGTAATCAAATAGGCCATTTGAAAAGAAACTAAACAAAGCAAAAACCTTGATTCCTGAATTTTTATCTGTGACTTCTTTTTTTTCTCTTTCCTTTTTTTGGACTAAATTGTTATTTAAATAGTTAAGCCAAATGAATGGAAGTGAAACCAATACACCACACACCAGAAGCATTCTTATTTTTGTGGGAAAAGAAAGCGAACATGGGCTATTTGATCATGTAGGAAAACTCATTCTACAAAGCTTCCATGGACAAAGCCCCATTAAATCAATAGGGTTCTGCCCAGTGCCCAGGGAAACCCATCAAGAGGAGCCAAATTATTTCTTTTTTTAAAAAAAGCTATCGACTTAACATTACAAATCATTTGCTAGTCTCAAGAGAATCGCCGAGTATTGCAAAACTTGATAATTACTGATTCATGACTGATTTAGGGAAAACATCGTCTTAAGTAATCAGGCCAGAGTACTGCTGCTGACCGCAATGCTGGCAGGAAACCTATCCTTTCTTTCATCGTTCCTTTCATGAATGTTTAACATTCTACAAAATTTAGCTTTCAGCATATTAATAGCATTTTGATTTTCCCAAAAGTTGGGAATACAGAACATACCAGTGACATGCTATCAAACACCTATATTTTCTCTGACTTTTATTCAAGTATCACTAACCCTGGAAACCAAGGAAGTTATAAGAAAGTGATTCCAAAAATAAGACTTGGTAAGACATTTTCTGTAAAATATCAGATCTGAGACTCTTTAAAAGGATTCTACAAACACAAAAGCATCTCTTCTATAAACTGACAGTATGTTTTGTATAAACCAGCAGGGAGAATTTAATTAATGTTTTGAACAAGCTGCACATACTTACACTAAGGTAATGCACGTGTCTTTCATATAAGCTTTGCTAAACAATAACTTCATTTGGCGAGCAGATAACAAGCACATCAGAATATGTTAATCTGTACGTGCCTCTGGGAAGACGTTTTCTATAAGGATATGGGACTCTCATATCTGCAGAGAGAAAGTTATTCCCTCTCTGTTAGAATTGTTTTTCTGCTAAAAATTAAGAAATTAAGAATATTTTCTTTTCTGCAGAGGAATTACAGAGAAATTCAAGCCAAAATACTGTCCCACAGATTCAAAGAGATTGCTTCTACAAACCATATCAAATTTTCTTTTCAGATCATTCCTTTTCTGAGATTCTGCTTTCCAAGTAAACATAATTTTGTTAGTGAAAGGCAAACCCTTGTCATCAACTTAGTTTCTACTATCAGTCCTTAAATGCATGCATCACAAAAATATCTGAATTGTAGCTCTATTTACTAAGATCATCAGCATTCTTAAAGGAAAAAAGTCTAATTAAAGAGCAAAAAAATTAAGTAAACATTTTTAGTAGGGCTGTGGTGAATAGGTACTCTTATAGACTGCTGATATGCAAGTTGGTAGAACTTTGTTACAAGAAACTTGGCACTTTATATTAAAGTTTTAAATGTTTATACCCTGGACCCAAAAAGTCCATCACGGGAAAGTTATTAACAAAAAAAAAAAAAGAAAGAAAGGAAAACCTAGACTATCATTAAGCTTTGTGCACAAAGATATTTATTGCAGAATTATTTATAATGGAAAAACATAGAAATAATTTATATGAGGTGTGACAATTAAGTTCGTATACTTTATTGCAATGATGTTGCTAACCTTTTTTGATATCAGAAGGATTATTCATTATGAATTTGTACCAACTGGACAAACAGCTAACCAAGTTTACACTTTGGAAGTGCTGAAAAGGCTGCGTGAAAAAGTTAGACGACCTGAACTTTTCGCCAACAATTCATGGCTCTTGCATCACAATACACCAGCTCACACGACACTGTCTGTGAGGGAGTTTTTAGCCAGTAAACAAATCACTATATTGGAACACCCTCCCTACTTACCTGATCTGGCTCCCAATGACTTCTTTCTTTACCCAAAAATCAAGGAAATATTGAAAGGAAGACAAATATTGAAAAGAAGACATTCAGGACATCAAGGGTAATATGACGACAGCTCTGATGGCCATTACAGAAAAAGAGTTCCAAAATTGCTTTGAAGAGTCGACTAGGTGCTGGCATTGGTGCATAGCTTCCCAAGGAGAGTACTTCATAGGTGACCATAGTGATATTCAGCAATGAGGTATGTAGCACTTTTTCTAGGATGAGTTTGCAAACTTAATTGTCTGACCTCATATGTTTAACATGGGAAATGGTTAAGAAAAAATTAATATAACCTCTCAACAGAATATTATGCAGCCATGAAAAATATTTATGAGCTTTGGTAATAACATGACCGTATTATATGTTTATATTGTTATAATATATTATATAATATATCATATCATATAATATATTATATGATATGATATATTATATTATAAGCTTATATTATGTTAAATTAAAGAAGACAAACATATCATATATTACAGATACACACACTTATATACAACATTTGCTTTTAACTATGCTTATAAAATAAAAAACAAATCTCTACATATAAAAAATGAAAGGAAATATTAGGTAAATTTTTCCTTTCACATTTTCTATATTTTCCAAATTTTATTCAAAGAGTTCCTTTAGAAAACATTTTAAATAAACTAAGAGGAATTCTAAGGTGACACAGATTATAATTAATGATCAATATTCCTGACCAAAATTAGATTAGGCCTGAGGAAGATCAGGTGTGAGGAAGGGATTTTGGTGGCATTAACATGCATTGAATTAATTCAATCAATGAATAGTTATATAAACTGACTGGGGAGGGAGGAAGAGAATCACTGCAGTCATAGTCAAACCAAGAGAATCATCTAGTCCACATTATGCAGCAGCAGGAAGAATGAACCCTGGTGAGATCGAGATGTAATTTAAGAACTGGAATAATATAGCAGCAGAGAAGTCATAGGAAGAGAAACTTTCAACAAGGGAGAGAAGGTCAGAAATGTTAATGCTGCAGAGTTGCAGTGAGGTCAAGGAAAAACGAGCGAGGGGAAAGGGCATTGAATTTACGGTAAAAGCTAACTGGGAAACTAAGGAAAGAAATCAAATCCCAGAGCATGAGTGGATGAGGAAACGGAGGCAGTGGGTACAAAGGGAGTTGAGAAGTGACAGCAGATTAGACCCAGGGTCACAAAATAGGGAAGACCAGTGTGAATTTGGAGGCAAGACAAGGAAAGACCAACACTGAGAGACAGAAGATTCAAGATGTGGAAATAGTTCAGAGCCATGCTGTCCCCTGCCTGCCCCTGATGGTCAGAGGCTAACCACATATCTGCATCTGGCACAGAAGTAAACCTCAAACTGTTTCTAAGTATCATTGGGACCCTATCTCTAAACCATCCCTTGACACAAATCATCTCTTCTAATGTAACCATGCTTCAAGCTCACAAGGCTCTTCCTTCTCTCTGGGGCTGTCCCTTTTCTGCATCTTTCATGTGTCCTCCTCTGCTACCCTTGAGCCAGGGTCCTTCCGTGGTCCCTGTATAAGTCTCCTGGGACTGCAATAACAGTGCCACAAATTGGGTAGCCTAAAACAAAATAAATACATTCTTTCACAATTCTGGAGACTAGAAGTCCGAAATCAAGGTGTCTCCGGGGAATTGCTCACTGTGGAGGCTCTAGAGGAGGTCCTTCCATAACTCTTCCTAGCTTCTGGGTGTTCATGGCAATCCTTGGTATTCTTTGGTATATATACATATACCAAATATATAATATATATATATATTATATATAAATATTATATATATATAGCAATTAAGTTAGCTTATACTATATATATATATATAGCAATTAAGTTAGCGAATTCATCCTAGAAAAAGTGCTACAGGGTCGGCTGAGTGGCTCAGTTGGTTAAGAGCTCGCTCAAGAGTGCGAGCTCTGAGCAACAGCGGTTCAATGCCAGGCCCAAGCTAAGCTGCCGCTGAGCTGCCAACAGGTGGCAGGATGGCTCAGCTAAAAAAAAGAAAAAAAGTGTTACATACCTCATTGCTGAATCTCACTACATTCACCTTTGAAGTACTCCCCTTGGGAAGCTATGCACCAATGCCAGTGCCTAGTCCACCCTTCAAAGAAATTTTGAAACTCTTTTTGTGGAATGGCCATCAGAGCTGTCATATTACCCTTGATGTCTTGAATGTCATCAAAATGTTTTCCTTTCAATATTTCCTTTATCTTTGGGTAAAGAAAGAAGTCATTGGGGGCCAGATCAGGTGAGTAGGGAGAGTGCTCCAATACAGTGATTTTTTTACTAGCTAAAAACTCCCTCACAGACAGTGTCATGTGAGCTGGTGCATTGTCGTGATGCAAGAGCCATGAATTGTTGGCAGGTCATCTAACTTTTTCATGCAGCGTTTTCAGCACTTCCAAATAGTAAATTTGGCTAACTGTTTGTCCAGTTGGTACAAATTCATAATGAATAATCCCTCTGATATCATAAAACTTTGGCAACATCATTGCAACAAGTTCACAAACTTAATTGTCATACCTCATAAATATGTATAACTCCAATCTCTGCCTCTGTCTTCACCTAGACTTCTTCACTGTCTGTGTTTTTTGTATACTCTTCTTAGGACACCGGGCCCACCCTAATTCAGTATGACTGCATCTTAACTTTAATTACACCTTCCAAGACCCTATTTCTGAATAAGGTTACATTCTGAGGTTCCAGGCTGTCATGAATTTTGGGGGGGACACTATTCAACCCGGTAAAATCCTCATCAATTCCTCAGAGAGTGGCCATTCCAGTGTGGTGTCATCTACCCCCAATCCATCTACTCTTTGCTCATGACTCTCAAATCTGTATCCCCATCTCAATCTTAACTCCATTCTCCAGGCTCATATTTCCTGTTGCCCACCGGACATAGTTGAGCAAGAAATCCACAAGCCCTTTAAACAAAACATGCCTACTTCAAAAAGGGTGCCCATGGTGCCTCCTGTGCTTTCTGTTTTAATTCATGATAAATCCATCTTGTCTCCCAAGTGAAATGCCTTAGCACTATCTTCAACTTTCTCTTCTTGCTAATCACCTTCCACCACATCTGATTGGAAAACAGCCCCTATTGTCAGAGATACCATTGTGTGAGATACCATCTCACAAAACTCACTCAAATTATTCCTCTTCTTTCCACCTCTATTGCTAAGGCCTTAGTCTGGGCTCTCAACCTTTCTTTAGACAATTCAGGCAACAAAAAGGTTCAATTCAGTACGATATTATACAGCATCTACCACGTACCAAGAGGGATTAAACACAACCTTACTCTTGTGTAGTTGTCAGTCTCAGCTGGTCTCCCTGCCACCAGAGTTAGTGTATTTTCTTGTAAGAAACCAAATCTGATAAGGCCATGCTGTGACTTACAACACTCTTTTGACTCCTTTTTTCCTACAAGATGAATTGCAACTCCTCTCCTCGTCATAAAAGACATTTCACAGCCTGCTTCCCCATGTGCCACCCTCCCTAATCCCCAGCCCTCTGTCACTGCCATGGTGGGCACCTTGCCCTTTCCAGGTCCATGCCTAGAAGGAGTGCTTTCTTTGATCTATTGTGCTTCTCTCCCTTCTGTGCACTGGCAAGCCCCTACCTACCTTTAAAGTAAAGTTCAAATGACTCTTCCTTTCCTACCTCTCATCAGAATCCAAGAGCCTCTGTATCCCTGTTGAGCTTTCTTCTAATCCCTATATGAACATAGTTACCACATTGTGTTGAAATTTATCTTTTTAGCTGTCTGCCTCCATCATTAGACCTGAGCACACAGAGGACCAGGACCAGGACCAGGTAATGCTCATTTACCCCAGTCTGAATGAATGGTATCATGAATGCACCCATCTTGCCCTCTGCTTATCTGAATCCTACCCAAGGTTCCAGGTTTGACTTAGTCCCAGGCCCTTCCCCAGACTTTTTGGAGCCAGTCACTGCAGGCCATGAGTGTCTCCCTCCTCGAATGGCCATACCCTTACCTTCTATGTCACCAACTTGGCATTTACAACATGGTGCTTTGAGCTATTAATTGTCTCCATTTTTCTTCCTGATGTACTTCAAAGATTCTTTTCCAAAGCATAGTCTAATTATTTTGCATGGGAGTAGGTGGTCCTTAATATTTGTTAATTGGTAAATCTTTTAAAGGATGCAATTTTAGAGGAAATGAGCAGCAGTGGGTGGGACCCAGGACAGGTGGTGGTTTTAGCTTAGAAAAAGATAGAGTATATTTCTTCCCAGTAAACTAAAATGATAAGAAGGAAGATATAGGAAAATGATAGAAGAGAATACAAAAGTTCTGAATAAAAGAGCCTTGATCTTATAAAAATAATCATGGGAAAACAATATGCTAAGCTAAGCATGCCACACAATGTTAAATGTAGCCAAATAAAACACATCAGAATATACCATCTATGGGTATAGAGAAAGAGATGGCAAGAGTATGTGTAACTTATATGCAATGGAACATGTCATATACACATTTAACTTAGGTAAAGTCACTTCTACAAGCTTAATAGAAAGGAGAGGGTGAGAGAAAAAGGGCTGTAAAGTGTGGACAATTCTACCCACTGTTCTCTTAAAGGAGCAAGGGATAACCAGTCAGTCAGACCCACTTCCCATGCACCCCTCACAGTATGAGCAGCTCATGATGCTGAGGCTGACTGACAGGTTTGAAGATGAATCCAAGCCAGGTTCTTCAGTGATCTGTTTGTACAGCAAAGGAAACATTACCTGTACTGACTTGCTAAGGGAGAGAGAGTGTGTGTGTTAATAGCTAATGTAACACATATTTGTGACTATATATACTGAAAGCTAAGGGCAATTTAAGAGTCTTTCAAGGATATTGACTTACTTTTTATATTGTGTATTGATTAACTTTAGCACCTAAACCGCAAATACGAGGTGACTCCGCTGGTTAAGTCAAAGGTCCTCTACTGATACTTAACCCCTGTTGGGAGCTCTTATAGTACTTGCTATTTATACTGCATATGTGGACATTTAGTCATATGCTATCTTACTTTGCTATTTAATTGCTGAATGCTCAGATGTTAAGTATGATCACCTCACCCAGACTGTAAGTAAGTTGGTGGTAGTAATCACAGCTTTAGATTTTATACCCCATAGTGTATATGCCACAGTACTAAGGACAAAACAAGTGTTTAATTATTTAAAGGCCATTTTATCAATGTCACTTTCTCTATAATCAAACTCAGAGTCTAAAAGAAATAAGTCAAGAACATATGTGAGTTTCACATTTTCTATTGTGCTTTCTAGGGTACATTTACAGCTACAAAATGACTGGTAGGAGTCCTTGTTTAACCCAAAATTATTTATTAAATATTAAATAATTAACTGTTACCATATTCAATTGAGAAGGCTTAGTATAAAAGGTAATAAAAAAAGATGTTGTCATCAGCATTTTTCTAGAGATTTAATAAAAAAGAAGTCATTTAGGAAAGAGGCCTGCCTTTATTAGTGGCCTGGGAATGAACATCAAATTAAGCTAAGTCCAAACCACTCCACAGGAGAAAACAGAAAACACAATGCAAGATCTCTCAGGATTTATCAACAAAATACAGATATATGAGGAGATTAATCAGGATTTGATTAGGTTTAACTAAATTATGATGTATCATCTCTAATTTAACAACAACACTTTAAAGTAAAATGAGCCTTTCACTGCTGGTTTCTGACATACGATTTCCTTAAATCCTTTCATTTTATTAATATAACTCTACCCACAAGGCAGCAGGGATCCGATGAAAACTGAGCAATTACTGAGCATCATGGGATTATAAAGATAAGCAGTTTGGATAATTTAAACTAAAAAAATAATTCTCCTTTATCTCCTGGGTAAGTTTTAAGACTTGGGTTATTCAGCTAATTTAGTGGGCCTACACCTCATATTATCAGAGTAGACATTTTCAATGTTTCTAACACTAGAAAAGTATTTCAAACTGTTTTCAGCATGTTCAGCGATAAAGAGATATAAAATTAAATATAACCTCAGTTAAAAAGTAAGTTTGCTGCTATTTTTACTGTGTTGGTCAGCTAGCTCCTTTTAACTCCTAGGTCAAAGTTTTTGGACGTTAAAACAAATAAATTCACTGTTATTTCAAGCATAAATGATATGCTTAATAAGCCTCAGAGAACAGAGGTTACTCATTCTGGTTATGTTTTACTTCCTTGCAAACACATACTCATGTTCAATTGAACTTCCTCCAAGTGATTTTTAAGCATTAAAGGTGAACACAGCTCTCCTTTTTCAAGGATATTTTGGGCAACTGTTGTGAAACAAAATGCAAATCATTAAAAAAAAAACTGATGTTAAATAAAAAATTTTTTAAAAGCATTCATCAAGAAATTACCCAAAGTTTAAACTCAAGCTCACATAAAATCAAACTAAAATTAATTATGGGTAAGCACCTCATAATGTTTAACAGGAAAAACATTCAGAACACTTGACAACAGGTTCAAATTTCCTGACCTGCTTGACAACCTTCCCTTTCCACATCTTTCCTAGATTCCGAAAGGTCCTGTTTTTCTCTCTGCAATAAACTGTCATTTATCTAGAATGCAACCAACCAGAAAGTTAAAATAAACAGGGTGATGTTTTCCTATATTCCCTTTTCATTTAATTTACAGGTGTCTATTGAATGCCTACTACGTTCCTAACACTGTGTTTCATTTGCCATGGGCATATGAAATACGTTGCAAATGTTGCTTAGAATTGTGTAACTTCTTTTTCACAAGGAAAAAAATAACAAGGACCAAGCTTTCAGAAATGTAGTTCATAAAGCCACTTCCAATACTTCAGAAAGGTCAGTCATTCTGATTCCAGCTCTAACTGCCTTGTTTATCTATAACCACAGTAAATACTCTGATGATAAGAGGAAAACACTATAAAATCTGGAAGTGCCAAAGAGAGTCAAGTCTCTTCCGCATGCTTTTAGTTTCAAACGTATTGTATTATTTGACTTTTAATAAAATGTAACTAATAATTTACATGTTCTATTAATAAAAATAGCCTATTCTCCCACATAATGAATACGTGAGTCTTGAAGTCTGTTCTTATCCTATGCAAGACCCAGGATGGGATTTTAAAGGGTCGACAAATAATTGCTGAATGATTGAGACTGTGTCCGTAATGCAAATCCCATTTACTCCCAAACATGTCTGTTGACATAAAGCTACGTGTTGCAATTGGAAGTTTAATTTTAATTCTCAGGCACTGAATTTTTAGCTCGCATGGAAATGATTCTACAGATAACAGGGAAGCTTGACTAGAAAGCACAATTTAATCCATGAAGAAGAGCCTAATACTCTTCCATAGAAATTATACATGCACCCCTCTCTCCGTCGTCATAGTATACATCCTTGGGGAAATAAAGTTTCATTTCTGCCTTCCAAATTAATGTGTGTCTGTTTCTAATTCTCTACTAGACCACCAATAATTGTGTCACCATGGAGAATTCAATAAATGCAAGATTCTGATTTTAGAAAAACAGAATATATACATGAGGTCAGCAAAATTTCTAGCTCCCCAGGGTTTCCTGTTTTAATGCGCTATTTTAGAGTATTCTGGGAATTTTTAAGAAAAAAGATATCTTCCACAGTAGGCGCTGGCAAATAAAACCAAGGAATTAAAACTTCTTTCCAAGAGTACAAAGGAAATTAAGACACTTTAAAAATACAAAACCACCCATTTTCATAATTTTTGTCTCCATGTCATGCAGCTAATAAGTATGATTATAACTTCTATTGAAACATAACCCTTTTCATTGATGATAATTTCAGTCTTTATTATCTCACATTTTTTTTTATTTTTTGACAAATTACCTACATGTTGGGACAACAACTATCTGAGACAAGAAAAGAAAATTAGATTTCTACTTCTCATGTTTCAAGAAAACTTCTACATGAAGTATATATTTAAATATTTGAACATAAAATTACACATTGAAAATACATTTGGATATTTAATTTCTTTTTTTTGCCTCTGCCAAAACAAGATTTTATTTTGAGTAATTTGAAAGACGCTGAATAAAGAAGGAGGCCCTGCGACTCAACAGTTGTAGATTCCAAATTCAAATTCAAATTCATATTCTGTCCAACCCCACCAATGACCTCTATCTTGCCAAAAAGTTGCTTTCTTTGATAATTCCTATTTTTAGCTTCCCAGAGATTTTTTCCCATAAGCCACCTTTTTTTTTTCCCTTGTAGAAGAGGGCTTTATTTCCAGGAAACAGCATGTTTGTTGGAGATGGGTATATTTAAAAACCATCAGGGTAGATCTAAAACATTCAACAAAGTAGGAGGGCTCAGCCAGAGGTGAAGTGAAAAGGTTTTCTAGTATTTCTTTATCATCTTGCTGCAACCAGTAATCCCCCTGTGGAAATGGCATCCAGGAATATGGTCCTGTGAGGAGTTCTTCTGTTTTTGCCTGATAAATACTAATCCTTGGTCCTCCTGCTAAAGCCTGTGCAGCATGCAGCTCCTGCCATGGACTGTGACCCTGGAAGGAGGCTCTGTAAATCTTGACAGTTTTAATGTTGATAGCAGTGCCATAAATTATTGAAAAGTGGTTTTCATTTTCTTCCAGGTCATTTAATTCTGTCACACATAATGCCACGAAGCGAATGTCGCTTTTTGGCCTGTCGAATTCACTAAGAAGTTGACGAGTAAGTTTTTGTGACAACAGTTGCTCACAAGGTACTCTTCTAGCCTTCCACATTGAGTGTGGTCAGAAAAGGATTTTATGGAGTTCACGATCAAGGGGACCTCAGCTTTGGTGTTGGTTCCATCACAGCATGTCAAGCAGGTAGCCCCATTACCTGTGTGCCTCAGGACCACAGTGTGACACGTGGTAGTATCATCAGAACCTAGAATGGAGATGGAACCTCCAGAAGTGGGTGGGCTAAGATGAGGTCCCCCCCCCCCCGTCAGACTGCCACAGCCACACTCACTGGCCCTGGACCAGCAGTGGCATTTCCAAGCGGGTCGCCCAGGTGGGCCCTGGGAGGTGGTAGAATCCCCCCCAGTCACGGGCAATTCATATCCCCCTGAATATTCTTGAAGTGAAGCAGGATGTCCTAAGTTTAACACCAAAACCAAAACCATACAAGGAAATGTTGATGAATTTGACTACATCAAATTTTAAGTTTCTAGATTTACAATTCTGGAAATGTAGTGTAATCCAACTAATGTTTCTGTATAGGATACATAAAATTCTGAATAAAACATTTTTTAAAACCTTTTAAAAGCATAGTGTAGATGGCAAGAAAATAAGGGAATTCTTCACAGGCAAAAATTACTTAAAAGATGGAATCCAGAAAGCTAGTCCAGTACTAAAATGCACAGTTGCCTGGAGGCATATTGCTTATAATTGCTGATTTCTGAAAGTTTGGAGATTTCAATTTTAATGAGAAACAGGAGACAGAGTCCATTTAAAGTGGAAATTAAGATTAAGATGCTTCCACAAAACTGATATCAAGAAAGAAGGCATCCTATGTGGAAAAAGTAAACTGAAAAAACAAACAAACAAAACAAAACAAAAACCTTTCCTCCTGCCTCACAGAGGGTGGGTGGTATTCTGGATTATGGATTCTGAATAAAGAAAGAAGAGAATACCAGAAAATTCATAATTTCAAGTCAACTTTCATTTGCTAACAGAACAGTAACAGAACTCAGCAGTTTCTATGCAGCCTGAAGGAAAAAAAAAAAAAAGATTAAAGTAGTTGAAAGTAGCTCTTGATTTTGTAGTGCCCCAATCGGTTTGCAGAAGCAAATGATAATTTTCTCTGTAGACGGTACCTTTTAGCTAGGCCTCATAGACATCCCAGACAGATAGTGTTACAATGATTGTGAGCTCACAAATAAAAATCACAAAACACATCAGGAACAAAGCCACCATGAACAAGAATCAGCAGAATAGCCAAGTAGTTCAATCAGACTACAGAAATTTCTGATATTAGAATGATCAGATACTGAATAAAAAATATGTGAGATAAATGTGTTTAAAGAAAACGTGTTAAAATTATGAAGAAATAGGAGACTATAATAATGGACAGGATCCAAAAAAATAAAATCTTACTTCTAAGAATGAAAACTATAATAATTAAGAATAGAAACTTAATTGTCTGGTTAATCATCATATTAGGTAGAGCTGAAGAGGGAACCAGTGAACCAGAAGATAAACCTGAGTACCTATATGCTGCCAAGAGAATGAAAGATTGATATATAAAAGAGAGGTCAAGAGACTTAGAGGAGAGAGAAGATAGAAATATGTTTAAGAGACAGCCAAAAGAAGATAATAAGGAGAATAAAGAGATGCAAGAGAATTGCTAGAATTGTGGATAGGCATAAATCCTCAGATTCAGGAATTACAACAATGCCAAGAAGGACAAATGAAAATAAATCCTTACCTAGACACATGAAAAACTGCAGCATGTCTGAATTAAAGAGGTCTTAAAAGATGCCAGAGGGAAAAGAGGGATATTTACAAATGAACAATTAAAATGACTGCTTATGTTATCTTGAGGGTAACCATGGGAGGCAGAAGATTATGGAATAATATCTTCAATATGCCAAATGACAGTAACTCTCGGCCAGGAATTATATGCCTAGCAAAAGCATCTTTCATGATAAGCATGAAGACATTTTCAGACAAACAAAAATGGAGAAAGCTCACCACCAACAGATGCTCACTAAAGGAAGTTCTAAATGAAGCACTCTAAGACAAAGCTCCAAAGAAAGATCTGAAATACTGAGAGAAAATATAGTAAACATGTTGGCAAATGTAATAAACATTGACTGCAATCAATGACAACAATGTCTGATCTGTGGCCTTTTAAAAACGATAGAACAAAAATAAGTATAGTACAAAATATAGTTACCAAAGTTAAAGTGTTCTAAGGTCTTTATATTGTTTAAGAGGGTGAAGAAGTGACTACCTTAGAACATTTTTAAGTTAAATATGCATGCTATAAATTTTAAGATAACCACTAAATTAATGGAAATAGTATGTACAATTAAAAACTGGAAGAAAAAGTAGAATGAATAAAACAGCATACTAATCCAAAAGAAAGCAAAAAGGGAGAACAAAAAACATAGAAAAAGGAAGACAGAGAAAATGAAAGTTGAGATAGTAGAGATGAATTCAAAAGCAATAATAATCACTATAAATGAAAATGATTAAACTCCTTCAGGGAATAAAATTGTCAGACTGGAATTAAAAACAAAAAAATATACCTAAAACATAAGGACCACAAAATAGGTTGAAAGTGAAAAGTTGAAAAAATATATATACTAGGTAAACATTAACCCAGACAAAACCAAAAGACTAGAGACATTATTATATAAGATAAGCGACAATTAGTTTTCATACAGAAAAAAATGAAATTAGATTAGCACTTGTATCAGTTAATTATTGTTACAGAACAAATCACCTCAAAGTCAGTGGCTTAAAGCAGCAATGGTTTATTATCACTGACAAGTCTAGGAGTCATTTGGGATTGAGTTGAAATCAACTGGGCTCAGCTCATGATGCTTGGCTGAGGTAGCTCTCCTTCCCTTGAGACTAGTGGACTAGCTCAGGCATGTTCTTCTCATAGCAATGGGAGAAGCAAAAATGCATAAGATTTCTTAAGGCCTATGCTCAGGACTAATGTCCGTTCTCCACAGTCTGTTGACCAAAACAAGCCACATTATTCATCCCAAGTCAAGAACTGGGGAAATCGCATCTAACTTTGTAGGGGGATCTTGAAGCCACATACCAAAGGGGATACAGGGATGGGTCAAGGATTAGGATTGATAATACAACCTACCACAGCTTGTGAAAGCATTCACAAAAATGAATTTCAGATATTACCATAAAGGGAAGTGGTGGGGGGGGTGGGAATCACCAATTGAGAGGGCACTTTTATATGTAAAACTGACTTAAGATCACTATGCAGAATATATAAAGAACACCCTGCAATAAAAAAAGAAAGCAAGAAAGGAGAGGAAGGAGAAAAGGAGAGAGAGAGGGAGGGAGGGAGGGAGGACAACCTAATAGGAAAGTAATCAAAAGACATGAAAAAGGCACTCCTCAGAGGAGTATCTACAAATGACCAACAAACTTACGAAAAAGATGCTCACCTCATCAGTAATCAGAGAAATGCAAAATAAAGCAACAATGAGATACCATTTTACAGCCACAAGTGATTTTAAAGCCTGATAACATAAAATGTAATAATGTTACAATAATGTGCAATAATAGAAGCTTTTAAACATTGCTGATGGAAGAATAAAATGGTACAAGCCCTGGGGAAAACAATTTGGCTTTTCAAATAGCAGATGGCTTTTTTATAGCAGAAAATATGCCTACCCTATGACCCAGCAATTTCAATATTAAGAATACACTCTTTGCACATAAGCACCAAGAGATATGTATAAGAAGGCTTATAGTAGCATTTTCTTTATAATAGCAAATAACTGGAAACAACAAATGAATAAATAAATTGTGATATGGTCATATAGAATACCATACGTGCATTAAAAAGGGTGTGTCGTCATTGATGATTCTCAATGGGTAATGTTTAGTTTAAAGCAAAAACGGAAGTCACAAGAAAATTCATAAAGTATAACTCTAGTTATATATAGTTCAAAAATATACAAATTAAATAATATATTGTTTAAGAATTGTCCATATGTGATAAAACTATAAAGAAAAGAAGAACAAGGAAATTGGTTACTTCTCAAGAGAAGAGAAAATGTGATATCAGGAACTCATGCAAGCTTCAAAGTTTTGGCAATGTACTATTCTTAAACTGGGATGTGAATCCAGGGTTACTTGCTTAATGATTATTATTATTCAAACAGTATATGTATGTCATTTTTGTGTTCATTTGTACAAACGATGTTATTTAATTTTTAAAATAAATGTTAAAGGTTTAAACTATATATCAAAATATCACAAACATTAAAGGAATATAACAAAGTAAAAAAATATTTTAACCTATCTAATACACAAAGAGTTACTACATTTTTTTAATTCTACAAATAGATTTAATACAAAGATAGACTCAACACTGAAATAGACAATCCATTTTAAAAATTATAGATGTACAAGTATATATGTAAAAAAGGCATTCAACGTTACTAATAATAAAATAGAAATCAGAGTAACCATGTGATGCCATTTTTAACTGTGAGAATGTTAAAGATTTTTTTTAAAAGGATAATATGGGATAAAAAAAGTCATTCACATTTAGTAGAAGGGACTCTATTGATATAATATTTCTGGGGAACAACATGGCAACAGATATCAAAAATTTTAATGTGTGCTTACCATTTAACCTAGGAATTGTGCATTTAAAAATTCGTCCTAAGGAAATGAACAGTCAAATGCAAAAGATTCATGTATAAGGACACTGATTAGAAAACTCTTTATAACAATATAAACTTGCAAACTATTGGAATGTCCAAGAATTAGGGATTGGCTGAATAAATTATAGCAATATATACAACATCACATTAAGCAACTATTAGATGATAGCATAAATACCTAATCATTGATAGGAAAATGTGTTCATAATAATGCTAAGTGGGAAAACAAAACCAGTTGCAATATAAGTGGACATATATAGCCCCATTTAATTAAAATATATAAATTTGTGTGTGTGTGTGTGTGTGTGTGTGTGTGTGTGTGTGTGTGTAAATAGAGAAATATTAAATGATAGACATCAAAATGAAAATGTTAACACTCGTTACCTCTGGATGGTAGGATTTTAGGTGATTTTAATTTGTCTTTTTGCTTGTCACTATTTTTTATTTTCTATAATAATCATGTATAATAAAATAATTTTTTTTAAATTTAACATAGTACTTAGAAAAATAATTGTGTGTGTAAATAGTATCATTACAACTTTTTAAACTTCACATTTTTCTTTATAGTGAATGTGGCACTTTTCAAAGGAAGATGTTAAGAATCAAGAAGAAAGGGAAGAGAAAGGAAGGGAAGGGAAGGAAAGGAAAGGAATTCAACTGTGGAATCCAACATAAGACAATTGAACAACAGATGTCACTAGTGAAAAGATTTTTAAATGCCCTATTGTGGCCACAGTTTAATACAACAGAGTAAGAAAGTCATAAAAAATAAAATCCAATATCAGAAAAAAAAAATTAGAAAATCTGTAGAAATCTAAACATTTTTTAAAAGTTATCTGGATTTCAATGATGGTATACATTAATATGAGAACCATACTTATAGGATGAGGAATGTTTTAAGTTATAAATTGTTTATACGTTGTGCTTCCATTACGGGAGTTTGATGTATCCCCTGACATTATACAGTTAATGTAATGAGTAGAAAAACAAAAGGAACCTAAGAGACCGTAGGGATTAGTAATAGGACCTAGGGACTTTCACCTCTAGTTCATTGTTTGGAATTTAGCCTACATCAACAAATGACTAAGAATTACAGCCTACACTTCATTCCCAGTGGTTCCAGGGTCCCTCTTGCCTGGAGAAAAACTATTCAATCCAAAGAGAAACGTGGCACTTTTCCTAGGACCCTGCAAACACTGTAGACAAATTAAAGATCAATTCTGCTTTTAACCCTTTCTCTAAATAACCATGCATGTATAAAAAGAGGAAATGAAAGAGTTAAAAAATTCAGGGATACAGGTAGCTTAAAATCCAAGTAAAATCATCGAGTTCTAATTGTCACACAAGTGCTAGTAAGTTTTCATTAAACACACTAAACCATGCTGTAATTAGAATACAAACTTAATCAGTCCTAGTGTTTTAAATTTCATTTCCAATTTGATGCCCTACTATCAAAAGTTCATGATTTCTGTTACATTTAAAGCATGGTTTAAACCTCCTAATGAGTGCCTCCCAATAAGTACCCCCAACTCATGTATTTCATATTTTCATAGTAGGACATTTTCCCAACAGAGCTAAGAGTTTTCTATGAGATAATGAACAATTATGCCACAACTTGCTAACAAATGTTCTTTACAGTGAAGACCCAATTAGTTGTGTCTGTTTGACTCATGCTGGCTTTCATTCAAGACTGAATTTATGTAGCGAGACCTGTTCTTTCCTAGAGATATGACTCTGGTGATTGAATAATGTTAAGTATACATGGCTGAGATCCCAAAATCTGACAAATTGGATTACTGCTTGTAGAAATTTAAATTCCAGTTGAGAGCATCTCACAGTTCCCAAAGGCCATCACAAACTGTAATCATAAATGTTATTTATTCATGACTAAATAAGACAAAGTTAGTAGGTAGGGGGTTAGAGGAGCAGGGGTAGGAGGTTATTGGAAGGATAAATCTGTCAGCTATTTAAGTTAAACATAACATTCAGAAGCAACTCTTTCAGCTAGAAAATGATTTCGTAAATTTTTAACAGATTTTTTTTTTTGGTAATTTACCAAATACAGAGACCTTAAAAAAGCATTATACAGTAATATTACAGAGGGATAAGAGCCCTCAAAAATTCACTTGTTATAACCCCCTTTCGTACCAAACTTCTGAAGAAAATTTTATAATCAGAAAAAAATAGGTAAAAAGACAAAATCAATTAAAGCTACTTAAAAGAAAAATTTACTGAAACTAAGTAGGTTCTGCTGGATCCCAGCTGTTGGCTTTTTATTTTTTTCTAAAATTAAGATTTCAGATTTGAATTAGAAAATAAACTATGCTTGGCATACTTGGTGCTCTTTAATATATAATATATATTATATAACATTATATATATTATATTGCAGGACTGGAGGAAAAGTAAGGGAGGCCCTTAATAGTCAGGGAAAAGCCTGAAATAAACAACTAAACCCTTTCCCGGCTTCTAGAAAGAATTTTTAAGACCAGGGACCTGCCTGAAAACACAATTACCACAGGAGGATTCATTTAAACATACTCTTGATTCTATGGAATAACAAACATGAATCCATTTGGGTAACATAAAAGCTTGGACAGCTGAGTAAAAAACAGAAGATGGGATGATGTGGTAACTCTTTGTCTATTAGCTACTCATGGATGGCTTTAGAATAGATGAGATTCCTGACTCTGGTTTTATGTACCATAAGCCCCATGTACACTGAGTATTTTAGTGACAATATAAATCTAGGCTGCTTGTATGACAACAGGCATCTATCTGGGTCACTTAACAAACTATTCAAGGGGATTTTTATTGAATATTTCTTTTTTCCCATGGCCATAGTTAATTTAGGTCCATCTCTTTCATTTTATTTTGTCCAAAGACTATGTAGCTTTACCTCTCTTTTCCTAAAAAGTCAATTTCCTGATAGCCATTCAAATAAGATCCTGATTATGGACAGCCAGAGGATTTTCGAGTGGTTTAATGCTCTCCTGGGGTGGAAAATCAAAACAAATACCTTAGCTAGGAGAGTTACCTAAAATATGCTAAAGTAATAAGCCATCATTCATATATGCCAATGATGCCACAGACAGGCTCACTCTTGAAGTGGTTAGGGTACCATTTTCTGTGTGGTCATAGGTGTACCCTGAGACAGCCATGGCCCCTAATAGTTCCCTTATGACCAAGGGCATTTGCCTTTAGATATATTTCTCTGTGAAGAATTAAGTTTGTTCAGGTATCAAACAGACAAACTTGAACTTGAATAGTGAGTATTGACCATCTGAACAATACACGGCAAAGCTAAATGCATCCTTACCAGGCAGGCCCGGATCAGTCAGTCTCAGCGGCCTAGGCCTCAGCTTCCTCCTCTCTACAATGCAGGCAGTCATACCTCATAGTGTTGCTGTGAAGATTAACTTAAGCCTAACTCACTATAAGCCTCAAAAATTGTGGCCTCTTTCTAGATCACAACTCCACACATAGATAAAGTACAAATACTTAGTTGTAGGAATTTTTTGCATTGTTGGTTTTCAAGAATATTGTCTATTCATTAACATCTGTTTAAAATTAAAGTGTGTGTTTCTGTCTTTGGTAGTTTACTTCTCCAATTTTCTTGATCAAGTTCAAAGTAGAAGCGTCAAATACTTACCATGAGATTCTTTATCTAGGGATTATCTGTTACAGAGAAATCTATTATAAGGTAGACCCAGTTTTTGTTGGTTTGGAGCTTATACAATTTGGGGGCCCTCTTAAAGAAAAAGAATATGAAATTATGAATACAAAATTAGATACAATGCCTTAGAAATTAGAAATACAAAACTAGGTAGAATGCTATGCAAGTGAAGGGGTTCTGAAGTTTCGTTAACTTCACTAACATCATGGTAAATTTACCCCTGGTAGCAGTTTTAACATCAGAATCATCATCTATCATTTTCATTTTTAATTTTTATACCCTGAAAAAAACCCTAATTTGTGCTGAAAGGTAGGCAACATGGTACTTATAGTACAGGTGGGCTGCTTTGCATAATATAATATTGTGAAAGAATTTTTGCTAATCAAATAATTTTTCATGTTTAAAAGAGCCAAAGAAATCCTATAGCCCGTGTCTTTTATAATGTCAAGAATTCTGGTATGAAATGAATAAACTATTTTCAAAAATTAGATTCTGTGACCTTTCTTTATAGCAGTAACTGTGGCTACTTTTAAGTTGTCTCAATTAGTCTCTTATGAGACAGAACTTTGTAGGAATTTATCAAAATCAGATACACCATAATTCTTAAGTACAAGACATTAGCCTTGATCATAAAAAGATACTTTTCGGAGGGAACATTTTTATCACCTAACATTATTTTCTTCACAATACTATTGGATAATAAAATTAGCATACATCAAGAGAGGTATATGATGGTAAACCTATTACCTGTTATTGTAGCCAACCCATAATTCCATATTAATCCTATATGTTCAATGACATACAAACTTTAAATGTTTCATAAATTGAATTAACTTCTAGATAGCAACCACTGTCTCTACTGTCATTCTTCACTCTTCAACCTGCTGCAACCCTTCCCATTAAACAGCTCTCTTCAAGGTCAAATATGACCTCTGTTTTTAAATTCAGTTAACACAGTTTCAATTTGAGACAAATATACTTGAAACCCACTTGTAGAGCCTCAACTCCCTGTTTCCCTTCTCCTTGATCTCTCCACTCCATTCTTACTGGATGACTTACATACAGCTCCCCTGGAGGCTCTCTAAGCCTTTGTGCTAAGCCAGTTTCTCTCATGCCCTGGCTAACTTCATTTACCCTACAGGACTCACTGAGATGTCCCTCTTTCCAGGAAGCAAGCCTTCCTTGACCTCCCAAGGTGAGGTTAATTGTCTCTCCCTTGTGCTCTCTGCATTGCTCTATCACATTGCATTATTAATTGCCTGTTTAGATGTTTGACACCTTTCCAGACTGTAATATCCTTAGGGGAAAGTTGGTAAACCCAATGCTTAGTACATAGTATGTGTTCTACAAATATTTGTAGAAAAATTGAGGGACCAATAAAAATTTTAAAACAAACAATTTTTTAATAAATAAAAACATGCATCCACACATGCAAACCATCCAGATGACTTTACATTTGGTTAAGTTTTACTTTCTATTCATAAGATTTAATTATAGCAACCAAATGTATTTAATAATTTCAAATAAAATACATTAGTAGGTAATCAGCACATAATCACCTAATTAAATCTAATCACCAAATTAAACACTTGTATCTCTGCATACAATAAAACCAGTAATTTAGTCTACATTACTGCCCATAAATGGTTTGGCTATTAGGTTTATTTTTCACAGAATTTATTGACTTAACAGGCTACTTGAAAAGCATACAGGGGGATGTAGGGTATAGCATAAAGAATATAGTCAATAATATTTTAATAACCATATATGGTGTCAGATGGGTGCCACATTTATTGGGGTGATGGGAGTGGGGTTGCAGGGTAGGGTTAAAAAGGTGAAGGGATTAAGAAGTACAAATTGGTAGTTTAAAAAATGAGGTTGTAAAGTACAGCACAGGGCATATAGTCAATAATATGGTAATAAGTGTGTATAGTGCCAGGTGGGTACTAGACTAGTCAGGGGATCACTTCTTAAATTATATAAATGTCTAACCACTATTCTGTATACCTGAAATTAATATAAAATAATATTGAATGTCAACTGTAATTCAAATTAAAAGGGGAGAAAAGGTGAAGGGGAAAAAGTGGTTCAAATTTCCAGGTATAAAATAAATGATACAGTGTCAGATGGTTGCTAGACTTATTATGGTGATCACTTCCTTAGGTGTATAAATGTTGACTAACTATGGTATACACCTGAAACTAATATAATACTGTATGATAGCTGTATTTTAATAATCTTTTTAAAAAGAGCATACAGTCACTGGTTTTATAGTAACTTTATAATTTAGGAACAATCTATTAATTTCAAATATGACTAAGAGCTTCCTCATGTAAATATTATTTCCACAAATTCAGAGTTAATGCATTACTTCCTACAAATAATGGAAATACACATTCACTTTCATTTGCAAAGGAATTTGAGTTTGGTTGTATCTTAAAAGTTCTATTTTTAAAAACCTCATTGTTATCCAAATGAAATAGTGAATCAAAAAAATAAGACATAAACCCTCGCTTTTATAAATTTGCACTTTAAGAAATCTAGTTAGAAAGAGGAAAACATACAAAAATGAACTCTATTGTATTTCCAACATTCATTAAGCAAGAGGTCTTCAGGTTTTTCAATATTCCAAAGAAAATGGTAGCCAAACAGAATCACAAGAGGCAGCTGATAAGTATTTATTGAAGACAATCACTCTTGACCAGAGGGTAGGAGGAAAGGAGACATATTCTTCATAATATCCTCATGGTGTTTTGAGAGATTCTTCAACTAAATGACAGCTTCCAAGAAAACACTAACTATTTATTCAATAATTCATCCAACACATTTTTTGTTGAGAACCCATTCCATGGCAAGCATTGACACAGAAATAGACAGGCAGAAAACAGCCCCTGCCTTGGTGGAGCTTAGATGCAGATATAATAAATATTTGACAGGAGCTTATTACTGGGGAAAACAAATCTGAATCTCTAAACTTTTACCCCAATAATATGCCTTTATAATTTTACTCTGCTTATTATAAACCACTTCCCAGACCTGGATAAATATCTTACAAATGTGTAGTATCTCAGAAAAACACCTTTAAGCTTCTTCTTGGCTGGAACTTCCACCTTCCAGTAATTCACCAAAATGACCAACACAAAAGGAACGAGGAGAGACCCCCCCACTATATGTTCTTTAGGTCTTTTCAAAAACATGCAGTTGTTTCTTTGGCCACATACATGCAAATCTACAAAAAAGGTGATATTGTAGACATCTAGGGAACTAGCACTTTTCAAAAAGGAATGCCCCACAAATGTTCCCACTGCAAAACAGGAAGACTCCACAATGTTACCCAGCATGTGGTTGGCATTGTTGTAAACAAACAAGTTAAGGGCAAGTTCTTGCCAAGAGAATTAATGTTCATATTGAGCATATTAAACATGCTAAGAGCAGAGATAGCTTTCTGAAATGCGATGAAAAAAAAAAAGGAAATGATCAAAAAAAGAAGGAAGTCAAAGAGAAAGGTACCCCCCCACACACTGAAAAACTTTTAAGTTTTCTTTCCTATAGAAATTTTAAGTCCCCTCTTCCCTAGTTTTTTAGTTCCTTAGCCCCTGGCTTTGATTACTCTTCTAATCAGTTTCTGAATCCTAACCAAAGAAGCCAACATGGTCTTCCAGGCGGATCTCAGATCCCTTCCTCTCACCTGAGATGAGATAGGGTGAGAGTTCTGTGAATTCTCCAACAGGCAGGGACACCTTTATGCCCCTGCCCAGCAGGAAGCAGATACAGAAGAAGAGACCTCCTGTCCCTCAACTTCCCATAGAGATTTTATGGGGATCATGTCTCTCAAGGGGAAAACAAGGCAGGCAGTTAGAAACAGGTATTGGGTCTCTGCATTCCTGCACATCAAACAAAACCCACAGAATGCAACCAACTGCCCAAAAGACCTCCCCTCTCCACTCAAAACTTCCCCTTTTCATTGTGGTTATCTACCCCTACAGGGAAACAAATGGGTACAAAATACCTGACTGGATTAGACCAGTCACTCACCCTGCATAGTCTAAAAAGATGACGTAATAACCTCTTGTCATCACAGGTGTCAATCAAGTGGTCCCATGCCCAGAGAGGAACAGCCCATTCTAGAGAAAAAGGGATAAAAACTCCAAGCCCTGGCCAGTCAGCACCTTTTGAGCTTCTTCCTTTGCTCGACTTGCTCCAAATTCTGGAGTGTACTTTTTCGCCTATTAATGCCATCTTGAGCCTTGAGCCCCTTGAGCCCTTGGCCACCTTTTAAGCTTCTTTTGCTCAGCCCACTCCAATCTCTTTGGAGTATAATTTCTCTTCTAATAATGAGCCCTTGAGCCATTCTCTACTGCTCGGGACCACGTCTATTTCTTTGAAGTGTACTATCTCTTCTAATAAACTGCTTTTTCACTACTTTGTCTCAGTGTCTCGTTCAATTCTTTTTTTTTTTTTTAAGATTTTTATTGGGGAATTGGGGGATGGGAACAGTGCTGGGGAACTGGGGGAAGGGGAACAGACAAGTTGCTGTCCTTTTGTTTTTCAGTCTAGTTGTGGAGGACGTTGCTTCACTGGCCCAAGTTGGCACCATCATTGCGTTCTTCCCGGGCGAGGCAGATCAGTCGCCGGCTTCTGGACGGCCACTCACGGTGGCTGCTGGCCGCTCACGCTTGCTGCTGGCTACACACGGTAGCCCATGGCAACCCACTGCAGCAGAGGCTGCAGCCTACACCATAGTAGGCGACTCATGGCAGCCCAGCTCCAGGTTGAGCTGTTGTTCAGCATCTTAGCTGTAGAGGGCAGTGTCACTGGCCCTCATATGTGGGATCCGAACTGGGGCCCCCTGGCGTCCCAAGCCAGCTCTTAACCAACATGCCACTCGGCCGGCCCTCATTCAATTCTTTGCTCAAGACGCCAAGAACCTGGACATCGTGCCGAGAAGGGCCCACTCTCTGGCAAAGCTAGTATGCTCCACCCAGAGAAGCACACTCTGTGAGAACCAATGGAAAGGAGCCTGAGTTGCTGGAACCCATTCCTTATGAATTCATGGCATAAGTATAAAGAATTAAAAGATCTCTGTACTGTTAAAAAAAAAAGATACCTTTGAGTCCCCCTGAAAGGTATAAACATTATCTGTCTCCCCTTCCAAATTGGGGTGGGCCAGAGACTGAGCTTTCTTTGTTTCCCCAACACACAGCCCACAGCCTGGAACATAGCAGATACTCAAAGAGAAACAAAAAGATGACTATTATATATTATCAAGAAAACAGGATTCCAGGCCCAGCTCTGCTATTAAATGTGCATGTGTGTGTATGCGTGTGTGTGTGTGTATGTGTGCATGTGTGTGTGTGTTTGTGTGGAGGGAGGAGGTATGTTTTCAAGTAAATTTCTTCATCTATACAATAAAAGAGTGGGATTAAACCTCCTACTCTGAGGTATAATCATAAAAAGAACACGAATGGCATAGAAGGTAAAATAATTTAAGATCTGGTGCCTGTTTATTGTTACAGGACCTTTGATAAACAGGAGATAATAGGAATAAGAAAGGTCTGAAATATGATCCTCAGGCTGAAATACAGAAGACAGGAACCCAGTTCCTTTTACATGACTTTTATATCATTTAAATTAATTCTCAATTTGTTCGACTTCAGTTTGAAGGTTCTTGATAGAAAAATGAGTAAGAATGAAAGGAACAAGAGTACTCTTATTTTCTGTAACTTAGTTGTAACCTATCCCAGGTAAATGCAATGATGTTGGTTTAAGAAATCTGGCTTTCCTCTAGCTACTAGAACAATAAGTGAGGGCCTAAAAGATAGTAGGGAGGAAACACAAACAGTAGATGCTATGGGGAAGAGAAGAAAGGTGATAATAATTAGGCACACCAATAAGAGCCAGCATGTACCAAGAACAGCAAACTTTTCATGGAAAATCTGAAAGGAAACCTAGAATTCGCAAATAGTCACAGATTCTTGACTCTGTAGTGGAAATTCAAAATCCTTTCTATCTTCATTACCAACCAGCAGATCATCCTTGCAGACTAAAGTGTAATATGATATAGTGATACATAGGTCATGTTCTCCATTGAAATTCACACATAGGTGTTTGTCTGATGAACAGGTAGGGTAGGCCTGTTGGAAGGTGATTTGCATTGGGAAACAGGAGCCTCCTTGGGACAATCCAAGTTTGATTCAATAACAAAGACACACTAGTAGGGGAGGAAGAAAGGAGCCTAGCAACATGTCCTGAGGGTAGTATAGCCACTCAGATTTGTCCCAAAGCCAAAGCCTCAAACATCAATTCCTAAGGAAAGGTGCTGATAAGAGAAGCTGTTTCTGCTATTGACTGTAAATATTGATGTCCAATGCAATTAATGCCCCTTTGGTGCCCGTGTGACAATGTAGCTTGAGAAGGAGCAAGAGACTTTTCCCTCACTTCTGCATGGGTTCAGGGTGGTTTCAGAGTTTCGGAGGCTGCAGAAAACAGTTTACTTTGGAACCTCAAGGGCTCCAGCCCAAATGTGGGAACTGCAGTGCCCAGTGGAACTCCTCAGACTTCAGCCCCAGGAGAGTTATGCCATTTTGCAGGCTCAGCAGCCCTCAGCTGTAAGCAGAAGTGAGAAGGATGCATTCATGAGTCCATATAAGACGCCCAAGCCTGCCCTGCCCAGTAGGAAAAAATTGGGGACTGAAGGTCCTCTGGTAAAAAGCAGATACAAAGAAAAGGAAACAGATAATTATTCTCAATGTAGGCATGCTGTGGCCTGGAGTAACTTTAGTAACAAAGAAACTGAGAAGACCAGCCCTAGCCTCCAGCAAAGAGGCTTAGACTAATCCTGCTCTCAGAACACTTAATGTTCCTGGGCCTTCTTTCTTCATTTTTCTTTAATAAACACTTATGAAGCACCAACTAGAGCTGCTCATCTGAGAGCTGATGATATCAAGATTAATGTGACCTGACCCCTCAAGGAGCTTTTGGTCCTGTATGTACAGATGCACATACACGTGGGACTCATAGACTGTACGTCAATGTAATGAAAATTGAAATATACATGGTGCTGTCATAGTATAGACAGGTATTTAATTCAACCTGTGTCATAAAATGGAAGGGATAATTTTCAATCAACTAAAGTGGAGCTTGATTATTATCTAGGAAATGATGGTTGTCCAGTTCAGTAATGACTAGAACCTAGGGCTAAAGATTACTCATAGAGAAAATCAAAGATAAGTTTTATAAAACGTTACACAATATGAGGAAATGTTTAAAATATAATGTTGAGAAAGGAAAACACAATATACAAATCTTATGCATATGTATAATGTATATTCTCCAAAGTAACATTGCCTATTTGCCTATATACTTAGAATAAATATGGGAAGAGAGAGAGAAATCGAGAGTAAGTGAACATATAGACAAGTCTGGAAAGAAATACAACAAAATGTTAACAGTGGTTGTCTCTTAGGGTAATGATATTTAAGCCATTTTCATTATCATTATGGATGATTTTAATTTACATTTTTATTTTTTCCTATAGTTTTATTAAATGTCTACATTGAGCATTATTACTTTTTTAACCCGAAAAAAACAAACACTATTATTTATTAAAAGAGTCATTAGGAAGAAGAAAACTAAAGAATGTTTAGAAACATAACAGATTCATTTTAAATATTAGCAAATTACTGGGAGAAAAGATTCTACTCAAGATTGGCACTTTTAAACCAATTGTTATAATCCTTTAATATACTTCTGCAGAAGAAAAATAAACTACCATTTTGTCTAAAATAAAGCTGATTCACACATTACTTTTAAATTGCTATTTATTAGTTAGCTACAGCCCAGAATTTCTGAATATTTGAAAGAAGACTAAGTGATAGAAATTCAGCATGTGTATACAGCACAACCCCCATTTTCCTCAATGACTAAATAGTTCCTTAGAAGAGAAAATAACCCCTTAATATAGCACAAACTTATAACCAAACTATGTGTTCACAATACACAGAGAAGGGGAAAAATAAGCTGCTATACACAGAATTTTCCAGGTACTTAAACCAGCTATCTAGAGGTTCAAGACAAAGAGCAAGTTTTATTTATGTATCTGAGTGTGATCCGTGAATCATGGATCATTTTACATCACACGCAGTGTTTAACACCATCTTTCAAAGCTAAATGTTCAATAAAAAGATAAAAAGATGATACTATGAAGTGTTTTTGCTGTTTGTTCCACAAACATCTGTTGAGTATCTACCAAGTGCCAGGCTATCCTCATTTCCTCAGCAATACAAAGATAAAATTATCAATTCAACTCCCAGGCCAGTGGGGCCTGGGCATTAGCATGGGCTTAGGGCAGTGTCCTGGAAGCCTACAGCAGGGGTAGTTGCAGGGGGTGGGGGTGGGGGGGGTGTCACATGCCCAAGGTCTGCAGAGCATAGTGATAAGCAGGAATAATACAAAAGGTAATCTTTAGGAGAGATACCAAAATCAGCCAGGCTGACTAGGTGACTTGTCATTCCATAGGGGGTATGGTCTGAGAAGAGGACTCCTATTCGGAGGCAATGGGGGCAGAAATCAAAACAGACAAGAGAATTCATAGGATAGGGACAGGTGGAGAAATTCCCTGAGGGACAGTCATTCTGCATAAAATTTTATAGAGCATGCTCTGCAATGTGGGCTGGAAGGGAGGTAGACAAACAGTCCCCACCTTCCAGAAGATCACAGTTTGGTGGAAGAGAGAGATAACATCCATTTAATTCAGCACATGTATTAATACATGTCAGTGCCACCCAACAGCTCCCTAAGCCTGGAAACATACCCCAGTCAAATGCCCAATTTGTGTTGTATGGATGGATGATGGTGATAAAGATGATATCAAACAGACAAAGGAGGCTTTTGATAAAGAGAACGGGGCAATGGAATGAATGCTGCAAAGATGAGGAGTTAAGACACCTGGTTCTAGTCCTCGGCTCTGCCACTAACTAGGGTTAACTTGGACAAGTCATCTAAGCACCAAGTTTCATAAGGGAGTTGGAGCAGACACTTGCTAAGATTCCCGTTTTTTCTATTTCCTTTTCACCATAAAATGAATTCATCTATCTTAAATCAGATTGAAAAGATCCCGCCATTCTTCCAACTAAATTGAACAAATTCAAATGTTTTATAACTCTTGGCCCTTTTAAAAATTAACTGCAATTGAAGCATCTGCCTGAATAGAGTTATTTTAAAAAAAAAACACTTAAATCTAAGCAATATCCTTGCAATATCTCCCTTGTGGATATGTAAACTTTTAACCTCTTACCTTGAAAAGAGTTTCCACATTTACCCTATTTAATCAACCATAAAAGTCAGATATGTCGTTTCTTATATTTTTTCCATTAGCAGCATGTAATTCCATGTAGAAAGGTTTTTGGGATTTTTTTTTTTTTTTTGCCTTTCCACATTCTACAGTGAGAAAGAAGTTAATGCCAGTTTATCAAAATAATTTATGCCTTAAAATTCCTCTAAGAGCAGAAAGAAAAATAACCTCCAATCTGTTTTAAGCTGTGGTCTCAGCAGTTCCATTTGTATAGGGTATGACATACTAAAGGGAAAAAAATCATAAATCAATATTAGTAATGCTATGACACATTTTTAAAATTCTAGATTTGAACATATATAGTGTCTTTGATTTTGTCAACCCATTGCTCCCTAAAAAAATTAATTTAAATATTTTTTAAGATATTTGAAAATCTATTTTGGTATCTGCAATCAGCACCAAGGTACAAGACTAAGTATTCACAAAAGGACAGATGAGGATTTTCTATTTTAATAAAAATCGACAAAATGAAGGAAAAGAATAATTCAAGTAAGGCAAAATAAAGTTGGAAAATAAAACACCAAAAATTCTAAAACTAAAAGTCAACAAAATATTATGGGAAGATTCCAAACTGTCAAAATGGGAGAGTGACCATCCATTTCTTTAAATTATATATTGAAATAAAATTACTAATTTTCAGGGGGTATTATTTCTAACTTGATGCTCTATAATGCAATCATCTTGAAATCCCATTAGCCTTGATTAGCCAAATAAAGTTTCCGGAAAAGCTAAGTTTGAAAAGAGAGAGAGAGGGAAGAACTTGTAGCCAAAAACAAAATAAAGCTTCACATCTGTGTCCGCATGTGAAGTTGCTCAGTAAGATCTGATAACTTGTTAGAAAGCGATCCTTTTTGCAAGGCAGTGGATTTACATCATACATTTTATCTCTCCAAGGAAATTCTAATTACTGGTTCCAATCATTTCTGATTGATTTGCTTTTTATTCATCCAAGGTATTCTCTGCTCTATGATGAAATCAAGCCTTCAATAAAATTCCAAAAATTTCAGAACAATTTACAAGCTCCAGATGACTGAAAGTTTTCTCATGTCCATTTGGCATTCGGCATAGTTTCACTAAATATATTCAGAAGAAGAATACATCTGGCACTCACTAAAACAAAAAACTCACCAATGACATACTTGAGGCAAATTAATGTCACATAAATGCAAATTTGCCAATATTCTTTGAGTCCAAAGTTGCAATCCCTACTCCATGTATTTCAATGAGCCACCTTGTAAGGCACAAGCCACCAGTCACATGGGTTAATGTTTGGGGGTACTTTGTCAATCAATTCAATAAATACACATTATCTTTTGTGTACAGGTTTATAACAGGCTGTGTGTGTATGTGTGTGTGTGTGTGTGTGTGTGTGTATGCGCATATGTCTTTGTTAGAAAAGACTTAGCATCTGCTAAAAACCCACTTAAATTCATCTTTTCTTTTAGCCTGATGATGACTCCAATTCAGTGACAAAGGACAAGATAAAATCAAAGAATTTTAGCACTAAAAAGAACACTAGAAGCTATATCTTCCAAGGACTTGTTTCAATAATGGCAAGTATAACAAAAATCCATATGTATACTCACCATGAGAATATTTTCATGGGTAATAATGGTAAACTTAGCTTTTCAAAAATATTGAATTTTTAAGCATCAATATGAAAGCAGCCCAAGAAAATAATAACTTAATCGACATTATTTTTTTAAAACAACCATTCATGTATTTTATTTTATTTTATTTTATTTTTTATTTTTTTTAGCTGAGCCATCCTGCCACCTGTTGGCAGCTCAGTGGCAGCTCAGCATGGGCCGTTAATCGAACCGGTGACCCTGTTGCTCAGAGCTTGCACTCTTGAGAGAGCTCTTAACCAACTGAGTCACTCGGCTGGCCCATCAACATTATTTTTGCAAGTGTATGTTACAGAGCTACAGTAGTCAGTGATCAATTTTTATCATGTCACTAAGAATACTAGTATTTAACAAATGAACCCTTTCTATGAAAGGTAGAGGCTGGTATACAGCCAATGTGGGCTTCCTCTTCAATAGCTTCATAAGGAAATATACTTTTACAAACCAACTGGACCCCAAAATTGCCTGGTTTGGCTACATGGCCAGGCATTGTAGGCTAATTCTACGATTCATATCTCAGTGTCTAGAATGCCAGGGACACCCAATGAGCACAGGTAGCTTATACCTTAATCAGCCACTCTTAGGCCTGAGCCACACTGATATGAAATCTTTGATTCAGATACACACTTCAAAGCATACGGAGACTTAAAGCAAAATGTATGGTTATCAACACCTCTGAATCTTCTGAAATTATGATTTTTTTTCCCCTCACCAAACAGATCTTCAAATCTTTAAGATCTCAGATTTCCCTGAGCTCACAGATATTTAGCAAGGTGAATTTATTGCAATCTCTCATTGCAGTCTGTTCAATCTATGCATCCAGGTAGAATCTCCATAGTTGTACTACATTGAAGAAGTCATCCATGCCTCTTTTCTGTCCCTGCTGATGAGACAAATGAAGAGTTAACAGGAGTGGGCTTGTGAGCTGGCAGGATAGGACAGGCAGTTAACAGGAGCGAGCATGTGGGCTAACAGGAACAAGCTAAACATTAACCGTTTGGCTCTGAATCCCCTGGCTACCACTGCACCTACAAGCTGACAAGCACCTTACATCCATCATAGGTAAGAACAGGATAATTTCCAATCGCAATAGCAACCTCCTACAAACTAATAAATACCCATCACGATGGGAACAAGACAGTTCTCAGGAGAAGATAATTGTAACGGCAGCTCCCCTGCAAGCTGACAAGCACCCTACATCCTGCTTAGAAAAATATAAAACTCTTGAGCTGAACAGAAACGGGTGCAGCTCCCTCTCTCAGACTGCCCTGGCAGAACTTCTGCCTGTTCCAAACAGAGCTCTCTCTCTCTCTCTCTCTCTTTCTTTTTGATTTTTAATAAATTTTTTCTTACTCTTGTAGAGTCTCGTAAATGTTTTTACATTCTGCAAATGCCCAGGGGTTAATTCTACGCCAATACACCTGCAATCCTAAATTCAGTTGGTAGTGCAGAGGAAGTAAGATAAAGGAGCAGCATTTAGAGCAAAGGCACTGGACAGCCAGCCTGCTTTTGAACCCCCACTCTGCTGCTCACTCACTGTACAACTGGAACAAGTTCCTAAACTGCTCTGTGCCTCAATTTCCTTTTTAGTAAAGTAGGCATTAATAATGTTGAGCTATCGCATATGAAGTACTTAACTACAGTTCCTGACACAGTGTTAAGTACTACCGTATTTGCAGGTGTATAAGACGATTTTCTGGCCCTGAAAAATATGCCTCCAAGTGGGGGGTCGTCTTATACGCCAGGTACACTTCAGATAGACTGCCCATAGTGCTTGCCCCGTGCCATAGTGGCCTCCCGATGCCCACCCACTTCATTCCACATACCGTTCAGGCATCAGCAGCGCTGCTGGGTGTATGCTCGGCTGTTATGCGATTTTGCTGTTATGCGATTTTACCACACTCGCAAAATCGCACACAGCCGACCATACACCCAGTATGATAGCGCAAAATCGCGAATCGCGATTTATGTATATGTTTGGTTACATACAGCCTTGTGACAGTTTTCCTGCATGTCATAAGCATTTGAATATAAATATAAATGTTGAAATCAAATCTGATATTGTTTTACCTTTTATTTGGTGTGTGGAAGGTGTGCGGAAGAGGGGGTAGTCTTATACAGCGAGTATATAACAAACTCTGTATTTTGAGTGGAAATGTTAGGGGGTCGTCTTATATGCCCAGTCGTCTTATACGCCGGCAAATACAGTATGTAAATGTTAGCTATTACTATTTATTATGAGTAAGGAAGTATAATTTTTATAGCCACTTGAAGTTCAAAAACTTAGGTATCTCAGAGCCATTTAGTCCAACACTACCATCATCTCAGGATGTCGGTCAGTGTGGGGCCACACATTTCCACGACCCAACCATCAAACTGTGAATTAAGTGTCCAGGCACTGCTTTTTCTAAATTATCCCCTAAACTAGTTACAAACACAAAATGTGAAGAAAACGTTCAATCTTAATAACGTCTTTTATCCTATCATACAGTGAATCTGACTTACTAAGCTCACAGCATAAGCTGATGAGGGACAGGCCAGTGTGATGAATAATAACTACAGTAGCAATAGCTACATGAAAGAAACTAAGGGCTTTACGTGTGTTCTTATTTAATACTCATAAAACTCTACGAGACAGATAATTAGATAGATAATTATCACTATCCTCATTTTACAGGTGAGAAAACAGTCAAGACCTGAACTCAAGTTCTCTGGGTCCAGGCCCTATGCACCCTGCCCCCTCACTGAGGGTTATCTTAGGGTATAGCTATCGTTTCTGAACTAATCACTGGAGCTATAGGAGAGTTGATGTAATTATTGGCAGAGCCTGGGCCACATGCTCATCCAAAAAATGCAGAGGAAAAATAAGCTCCAAACAAACCACAGGGACTGGTATGCTCTAGGCCAGCGGTTCTCAACCTGTGGGTCGCGACCCCTTTGGGGGTCGAACGACCCTTTCACAGGGGTCGCCGGATACTCATATGTGGGCATATCTGCCTGTGGGCCTGGAGACGGATAGAGGAGCGGTGTCTCAGTTCCTAAGACCATTGAAAATATGTGTTTTCCGATGGTCTTAGGCGACCCCTGTGAAAGGTTGAGAACCGCCGCTCTAGGCCAAACAGTGGTGTCTGGATTCAAGGGCAGTAAGAATCAGTGAGCAAAGGATTTAAATAAAATAAGAGTTCAGGGTGGATACCCCAGCTCCTGGCCTGCCTTGTAGTTCACACAGGCAGGCCTAAATCCTAGAAGCCTCGACAGCTCATGTAGAAAAGGCCGCCTTCCTGGAATTGTGGGCCCAGTATGCTTTATATGTCCAATCTCATCAGCACACAGAAACAACTTAAATCAATATAGAATAACTCTGCCACTTCGCCACGCCTAATTGCCAGGAGCTGGGCCTTGACATTCTTGTTGTACTGGCACTGGGCCACTTCTCCTTATTTTTAGGACCTAGGAGTTTTCCTTTTGTATACACTTAAGGGCATTCTACAGGCAGGCCTGGTCATGGCCTACTGCCATAAAGGTTAGTTTCCAAAAGAAAATCAGGATATTATTACTTGGAGAAAATGGAATAAATAAAGAACAGGTAAAAACTGTGGGATAAGAGGGCTGGCCAAGTGGCCTGTTGGTTCAGAGTTGGCTTGGGACGCCAGCTCTGAGCAGCAGAGCCCCAGTTTGGATCCCACATTAGGGACAGTGACATGGCGCCCTCTATAGCTAAGATGGTGAACAATAGCTCCACCTGGAGCTGGGCTGCTGTGAGTCGCTGGCAACTATGTAGGCTGCAGTGAAGCTTCAGTGGGCTGCCATAAGGTATCCTGAGTGGCTGGCAGTCAGGGTGAGCTGCCAAGAGCAGCGGTAAGCGACCGTCCAGTGGCCGGCTACCGATCCGCCTTACCTGGGAAGAGCACAATGATAATACCAACATGGGCCAATGAAGCAACGTCCTCCACAACTAGACTGAAGAACAAAAGAACAGCAACTTGTCTGTTCCCCTTCCCCGATTCCCCAACGCTGTTCCCCTCCTCCAATTCCCCAATTAAAAAATGTAAAAAAACAAACAAAAAAAACTATGTGATAAGAATAGGTAAGTACAATACAATAACTACAGCTAAATATTTTACCCTAGTGGATGTTTATGCAGAACTGATTCAAAGAAGTTGATTGACTGCCATGGTTACCCAGCTAGAGCATGCCAAAATCCAGGCAAGAACTCCTGACTACTTGTCCTCTTTCCTTTCTACTATACCTTTCCTCTACACAAAACTTTTAAGATTGCCTAGGACAGGGGGCTTTCCCAGGACACAGAACTTTCAGTGCAAAAACTGGAAACGTTAACAATCAGGGTAACCTGTGACTTTCATGGTTCCTAGGCTCTTTTGCCTTTGGAGGCCCCTTCCTCCATAAAACAATTATATTTTATGACTGCAATGGTATAAAGACAAATATAATCCAGGCTAGATGATATATATTTTTTTTCTTCTGACTTTGAAAGAAAATAAAACACCGTGGAAAACCACTAAAAAGATCATGGGTCCTCAGGTTAGTCTGGCCTATGAACAATTCATCAAGGATCCTGGTTGTCTCCATGATTCCCTCCATGTGTTGGCCACGCACAGCATGTATCACTTTTGTGCTCAGGCTGGCTTACCTCTGGGCTGTAACAGGTCAGCCAGTGACCAATGAGGCAAAGGGCTCTATTGTTCCCCTCTATCTTTCCCCTAACTATGGGGAAAAAAAAAAAGAAAAACCCTTATCTTCAGTTCTGATTGGTCTGAAGTGGGACAATGGCCTACTCGGAAACAATAGCTGAGAAATGCATTGCTGAGTTTATTATCTTTAGACTAGTCAGGAGACACCCTATGGTTAGGGATAGGAAAGATACTTAAATAACACTGGGTTATGTTACGGGGGAGGACTGATCTACTATAGCCCTTCACACCATATGTTCTAATATCTAAGAACATTCATTCACATGTATTGGGTATTTGTCATGAGTTTCTCACTCAATCCTCACAACCTTAGAAACAGAGAGTATTATCCTCCCCATTTTACAGGAGCAGGAACTGAGGTTTAGAGAGCTTAAAAGATTTGCCCAAGGTAAGATTTTTTTAAAATAGTACATAAAAAGGACAAAATATAAAAGAAAAAAATTAATAAATTAGACATCATAAAATTAAAACTGCTTGCTGTAAAAGATAGCAGTAACAAAATGAAAAGGCATGGTAAAAGTTGGGAGAAAATATTTAAAAAATATATATCTGACAATGGACTTGCAGGAAGACAAATTTTTTAAAAAAACATTACAACTGACATGAAGACAAAGAAAACAATAAAGAAATAGATTAAAGATATGAATGGGCTCTTCATGAAAGAAGATATATTGATGGATAATAATCATATAAAAATGCTCAACATCACTAACACATCAGAAAAATGTGAAATAAAACCACAATGAGATGTCACTTACGCCCCCCCCCATCATAAGTGACAAGACAATACTAGATGCTAGCAAGGTTACAGAGCAGATGGAATCTCACATAATGCTGGTAGGAAAGTGAAATGGTACAGTCACTTTGGGAAACAATTTGACACTTTCTTATACAGTTAAACATATCCCTACCATATATATGGTGCAGCAGTTCCACTACTAAGTGTTTACCTAAAAGAAAGGGAAACACATGTCCACACAAAGATTTCTATGTGAATGTCCATGACAGCTTTATTCATAAACAACCAAAATATCCATCAACAAGTGACCAGATAAACAAATCAAGGTATATCCATACAATGGAATAGTACTCAGCAACAAAAAGGAATGAAGTTGTGATGTACCCAATAACAAGGATGCATCTCAAAAGCATGTTAAGTGAAGGAAACCAGACACAAAAGAGTACATACTCTAGGATTCCATTTGTGTGAACATTTGCTGAGAAAAGATAGCAGGAGGGCAAGGGTTTAAGCAAGGAGATCTATTATAAGGCTGTTATAATAATCCAAGTGGATGATGGGACAGCTTAGACCAGGGTGGTTGCAAAAGAATTGATAGGATGTGGTCCGATTCTGGATATATTTTGAAGATAAAGTTGACAGACTTTTCTGAAGAATTGAATGCAGGTTGTGTGAAAAGAAGAGAAATCAAGGGATTAGCCCCATGATATTGGACCTGAGCAAATGGAAAGATGAAATTGCTTTTAATTGAAATGATGAAGCCGGTGGGTGGAGTAGGTTGGGCAAAAGGATGAGAATCAACAGACCTGTTCAGGATGAAATGCCCAGTAGGTCTACAGATGAAGATAACAAGTCAGCAGTTGTATACTTGTATATGAGAATAGTTCCAGGCTGGAGATAGAACGTTGGGAGTTTTAACCCACTTTTTCTGGGGAAAGAGCTGAGGATAGGTAGAAAAAATTCAACAAGAAACAAAAGAAAATGCCTGGACAGATCTTTTTACTATTCAAAAGTAAAGATCCAAGTTTTTCTTTGAAACGTTTAGATGTCATTAATGACTAGGAAAACAAACTTATTTGAATTTGGGTAATAAAAATCTTTAATACTGTTAGCAAAACCCTATGTACTCAAGTAAGGTTCAAGATGTGAAGCTCCTCTGATCCTGTCCAATACTGTGTGGCATGGAGCCAAACTGGCAAGACCTGGGCAAACCCACTGCATACCCCAGAGATAAGGAGAGGCTTCCACCAGACAGCCTGTCTCTGACACCATCTACCACCTTTCCCCCTGTGGTCAGTTGTTCCTCTCCCTCCCACCCTCTGCTTCCAGCTGTGGAACAAAGTCCTTAATACCTTCAGTTCGCACATTGTCTCATTCATGAAATTTTGTTTGGCTGTTTGCTTCTTAGAAGGCATGACTGCCTTGGAAGCAAACTATTAATCTAACTTTAGTGTTGGAGGCTTCAGAGATAACTTAAATCATGTGGTATAATTTGAAGAAGCCAGAAAAACATTTTTTCTCTCTCCAAATTCCTGAAATTCCACCATTAGTATGAAAGGTGAGAGTGAAGTGCCCAACTTTGAATGACCAGCGCTAGGGACTCCCACAAATGAACGAGTGGAGAGGAGAAAGGCAGTAGAAGAGAGAAGAGGCCCATGAAAAGGAAGTTTGGGGAGAACAAAAACAAACCCCACCTCACAATTTTGTTAGTGTGAGCTCTACTTGACCTATTTTCAACACCTGACACGTAACGTAGTAGGTCACAAATAATTTGTTGAATGAATGAATGCTCTTTTTTCTACATTTGATGAAGCTGATCCTTCCCCTACTCCAAGAAACCAAAAATCATCTGAAAGAAAAGGTAAAAGTACCAGTTCTATGAATGGGGTTAATTTACTCTCCTAGAATTCACTAATTGGGTGGTTAAAATAAAAAGCAATTTCTCAGGACCCTCAGCAGCTCTCGTGGAGAGATGTTTTCCCCTCCGCGGACACGAAAAATTGCCTGGGAGGCTGCAGCATCACCAAGGCTGATTCAAACCCCAGCCATCACACACCAAAAGAGCCATCTTCGGAGTGTCTGGGAACTGGGGAAGAGGGGCTGGCAAAGGGCAACCGGGGTGGCGGAGAGGGCCCTTGGAGCAGGGGGCGCGGACCCAGCTGCGCAGCGCGCTCTCCCGCCCGGCTTGCAGCGCTTGGCTCAGCCCTTGCGCCTCCCTCAGCTCTCTCCTCCGCCCCCCTTCGCCCTCCCCCTTTGCCTTCCTTTCTCCTCCTCCTCCTGCTGCTGCGGCTGCGGCTAGACCTGCAAGTTCAGACCCACGGGGCTGCCCTCCCCTGCGCTCTCCGCTTGCTGCCTGGGCCTGGAGCGCAGCGCGGCCGCGCAGGTAGGAGCCCCCGACACGGGGGGTCACACCAGTATGCCCAGTGCCCGCAGGGCCGCTCTCCAGGGAGTAAGTGGGGGTGATCTGACGAGCGCAGTGTACCCGAGAATTTCCCCAGATTGCGCTGGATCTCTCAGGCAGAGAGGGAGGTGGAGGTGTGCGGTCTCGGAATGCGATCTATCATCATGTGCAAGTACCAGGGTGACATCTGTTTGGATGGGCATGTGTGTGCGCGCCGACAATCAGTAGACAGGGCTTTGCCCAGAAACAAGGTTTGAAAGTTTCAGGGGTTCAACGTGCGAGATTTAAGCCGCACCTGGATTCCATGGGAGCGGGTTAGAAACTGAAGCGCTGAGCAACTCTGGGGATTGCCGCCTGTTAGCTTACTGTTAAGAAAGAGAACCTCACCTCCCTGGAGGCGCCAGGCCGGCCGCCCGGAAACTGGCACCTCAGGCTGCGCTGTGGTCCCCCGGTTCCGGCCCTACGCAGCCCAGACCCTGAAGGTAGCTTGTCGGGGACTAATAAGGCACAAGGGAATCAGACGCTCTTCCACACAACCTGAGGCTTTTAAACAAAGCTGCGCTCAGAGAACCGCGTGGAAATACATACCACTAAGAGAGTTTGTGCTGCGAGATGTGAGAAGCAGCTCTGAAGGGCAGGTATTCTACTAGAACTGGGAGGAGATTGCGCCCCCAAGTTCAGTTTTGGTGTTTTGTTTGGAAAAAAAAAAAAGTCTGAGGCCAAGGTAATTGATATTGGTTAGCAGGTACTTTTGCTGAGCTGTGCAAAGAACTTCACTAGCTGAAGGTGAGCACAGACTGAAAAGCCTTCAAGTTCAAGGGGATATGAGGTTTGTTGCCCCACCTTCACCCTTGGGGAAAAAAAATGCGCCATGTCTCTTGAAATTAATTACCCTCTATTCTTTCCCTTCCGCCTCCTTTCTTGAGCCAGTCGTGTAGGTGCAGTATAATAGGTACCTTTGTATATATTGAGCGCAGCCCGATAGAGTGAAGTGAAACATAATTCTGCAGCGGTATTACAGCCTTTGGTGCCTCATTTGGCCCCAGAAAGGTTGGAGGGAAGGGGGGAAGGGGGGGAGGGGGGGATGAGAAAGGAGTTTGAAAGCTGGGTATGCTGGAAGCCTCAGCTCCCCCACCTCGCGGCCCTCCCTTCCTTACTTGTTACTTCACAAATTTTGTTATTTTCCCCGCAGCTGATAATAAGCATCAGTTTTGTACTGTGTTTTCTTTGAGATTCACGATGTTGAAAGAGCTTTTCCTAACTATGCTGATTCTGGCTCTGGTCAAGTCACAGGACACCGAAGAAACCATCACGTACACGGTAAGGGGTGATGGAATTTGAGATAAGTGCAGTGCAGCGAGATTCTGTGGCACAAGGGAGACTTTATCCACTGCTGCCAGTGTATGTGGGCTGCACTCTGGAGGGTAATAAATTAAACAACGCGTTAGCATGGTTCACGATTAAGATTCCTTGTAAATTGCCCGTAGTCCTTTCAAAAGCTCCTTTAGATCACCAGTTGAGGTAGGCACCAAAATGTAATAATTAGTGCAAGGTCGAAAAAGGGGAACCCTTTTAAAACAAAAGCCAAGTAAGCTACATGTTTTCAACACATTCAATAAATTAATGGGTGTAAGGAATTGGAAAACCTGGATTCCGATGTGCATGGAGATGAAACCAAAACTTGTTGAGTAAGACTCAAGTCAAAAAAGAAAGTTGAACATCACAAAAGCACTTCACCTCACTTATGTGTGTAACTTATATTCTCACGTAAGTGGCCTTTTTGACTTTATAAAGGCTAATATTAATTTATAGCATAACTGAGAGCTCATATAAATGCCTTTCAGATAGACTTTATGTGTTACCAGGATGTGGTATTTGCTAAAGTGGTTTCAAAATGCATTGTGTGAAATTTGGTTTTGCATTTTCTAATTAGCATATCTGAGATTTCCAAGTAATGTTTAATTAATTAGTTCATTGCCTGGGTATAACGGATGTTTATTAAAATATTGAAAATATCTTCTGACCTTTCCCCACTGTCAGAAGCGGATGTGGTGAGAACAGAGGGTAGTACTTACTTCACTTCTGGCGAATGTGCACCTCTGTTTTGTGTTTTCTATTCTTTAATCAGTGTTGTGAGGCAAATGACATTTGTCCTGGATCAGAATATGAAAAACATATTTTTCTACTTGCTCCCAATTTAAAATTAAGTAATCCTACTCAAAAAAATGAAAAAAAAAATTTTAAGTAAAACTCTTAAAAGTGAGCTAATGTCAATTACTGATAATAAACATTATCTCACTTTTTGGGTACTATATTATCCCTAGAACGTTAGTATTCATCTGGCAAATGTTCCTTGTTGTTTTTCAGATCAACTATAAATTAAATAAAGTTTAATATAAATATTTTGTTAACTTAATGGTAAATGTAATTGCTTCCTCTGCTGAAGATAAATAAAGCAAGAGAAATGAATACATGTGTTGTTTATCTTCAAATGAAAGTGTTTTGTTATTGAGGTTACCTTTAGCTCTCAGGGAGCTAAAATATAATGAGTTACCCATTTTTATATTCACCTAATAAAAACTTTTATTGCTTTTACAATTGCTTATCTTATACCCCCTTCCTTTTGCTAATCTCCTGAATCTTATTCATCTTTAGCAGAGAAAGTTCCCTGTAGATTCAACACTATTGTTTTAAGATTACTAACTAGGGTTCACTATTATTATAACAGATTTCCCAGCTATAACATCATTTCTGTGCTAAGATTAGGTCTATTCTCTTTTGAATTGTGCATGCCTAATAATTCATGGTTAAAGGAAAAGATGTAACTATTTTTTTGAGTACCTCACTATGGAGGCTCTTTCTCCTTTCAGCAAAGTATGAGGTAAGTGGTATCATCTTCCTTCTGTCGATAGAACTGAAGATCAGAGATAGTATCTCACTTGCATAAAGCTACACAGCCAGCAAGTGTTGAACCTAAATTCACTCTAGGCTTGTTTAATAATAGATCCATATTAAAGGTACTGGAACTAAATACCTAAAACAAACTTTCTTTTCTATTAGCATACAGATTATTCAAGTGAATGGTCATCTTGCCTAGCTTGAAAGATATTTTTCAGGAGGATGGGCTCATATCCACAAGATAGGCAGATATTTCCCTTCCATATTAAAGATAGGATCCATTCAGGTATTTACTTGCCCAGTATCTTCCATGTACATAAGAAATTATCATCACTATCAAAAGGATTTAAGTTTATTTGTTTACTAAGAAAATTCAGACCTTAATCTCAGGGAATTTACCCTGGGAAGACAGCATTGAAAACTACAAAGTTCCTAAGCAAGTACAAATAATATTATACAGCTCATACAAGTTGCTCAAGCAATAGAAAAGCAAGGAGGTAATTAATGTCAGTCTGGCATATTGGAGGACATAGAACTCTGTGTTGGTTCTTGAAGGAAGTGATGATGACTTTGGATTAATCTAGAAAGGCTGAAGAGGCACCTCAATCAAAATTGGCATAATCAGGGCCAGCCAGGTGGCGCGATGGTTAAGAACTGGCTTGGGACGCCAGAGGGCCCCAGTTCGGATCCCACATATGCGGGCCAGTGACACTGCCCTATACAGCTAAGATGCTGAACAACAGCTCAACCTGGAACTGGGCTGCCATGAGTCGCCAGCAATGGCGTAGGCTGCAGCCCCTATGGCAGTGGGTTGCCATGGGCTACTGTATGTAGCCAGCAGCCAGCGTGAGCGGCCAGCAGCCACAGTGAGTGGCCGTCCAGAAGACAGTGACTGATCTGCCTCACCCGGGAAGAGCGTAATGATGGTGCCAACTTGGGCCAGTGAAGCAACGTCCTCCACAACTAGACTGAAGAACAAAATGACAGCAACTTGTCTGTTCCCCTTCCCCCAATTCCCCAGCACTGTTACCATCCCCGCATTCCCCAATAAAAATCTTAAAAAAAAAAAATTGGCATAATCAAAGGCTAGGAGTGAAAATGATCAAAATGAGTCCAGGAGGTGACAAAGCCAGATAGGCTGGAGCTGGTTAGTGGAGAGAACCTGGAGATGATAAGCATGGGAGATGAGAGGCCTGCAGGCCACTGTCATTTCTTAGATGGAGGAACAACATAACCAAGAGAACAAGGGAGCTTGCCATGGAGGCTGTGTGCAGCATGTAGCGATAGGAAGCCCAGCTGCTAAGGAGACTTGCCTACTCATGAGGCAGGAAGGCTTATACCAATTGGTAGATACAGAAATGGACACACAGTGAGCAGAACTTGTAAAACAATTGGAAAAGTCAATGCTAATGTCAAAATTGTAATCCTGAGAACGATGGCAGTGTTTTGGACAGTGTTGGGAAAACTAGAAAATTAATTTGGGAGATACAGTGAGTTTAGTGTTTGCCCTGTTAAGTTTCAGATATCAGTAAAATATCTAAATTGACCTCTCTGTCTCCATTCAGCTATTTACTTGCCAAGCATCTGTCATGTATATAAACAACTCTTGGCTCTATTAAAAGAATTTAAGTTCATTTGTTTGTTTACCCTACTTTTGCTCAATACTTCCTGAAGCATCTTTCTTCTTTTCTCAAGAAGTAGCCCACAAATGACCTGTATTAGAATCACCTGGAATGCTTGTTAGGCATTCAGGTTTCAGACCCAGAGTCAGTGGGCCCAGTAAACTGCATTTTAACAAGCACACTGGGTTATTCTTAACCATAATACAGTTTGGGATTCACTGACTTTCAGTTCAGTAAGAACTCAGTTCCTGTCTGTCCCAGAGAAAGGCTTCCCACATTTGGCCCTGCCTACCTCTCCAACCTCATCTCCATCCACCCAGAACTACTAGCAGCTCCTCCCCTCTTTAACAATTTTACATCTTTGTTTACAGTGGTCCCTCATCCTAGAATTCACACATCTCCCCAGGAAAAATCCTATAAGGCCCTATTCACTTGTGGCCTCCCCCATAAAGCCTTCCCTTCTACCGTTATGGCCACCCACATCCCTGGGCAGAGTCCATCACTCCTTCAACATATATACTGTGTCAGAGCACCTAACATCTTGCTCCCACTCGTCTACCTGTCTGTCTCCTTTTCTGGCCTATGAGCTACTTGAGGACAGGGACAAAGTCTTCATGATCTTTGCATTCCCAGGGACTAGGATGGTGTCTTGTGTGAGAAGGTACTTGATAGATGGTTTGTTCAGTGAATGAACGAAAGAGGACCTGTGGGAACTGAAACTAGGAGGCAGGCCAGGGTGTGAGAGGGAGGCTCTGGATTCAGCTGAATTAGGAACAATAAGGAAATCCAGGTGCTAGAATGTGCTAAGAGGATTTAGAAAGAGAAGGAATAGTCAAGGGCAGAAAAAAAGAATTTGGTTGATTTTCTTTTTTTTGGTAAAATTTACAATGTGGAAGAGGTAATAAAGCAATCAAAAAGCAGAGTAGTCAGAGAGCTTGGAGATTAGTTATCAAGACAGGAAAGAATTCCAAGAAGATATTCATGGGTGACTGTACCAAACACAACAGAAGAGTTGAGGCAACTGGTGATTGAGCAGGGCTGCCTGAAGTGGGCCAATGCACAGATTTGTCTTTAAAAAAGAAAAGTGGGCCGGTCAAGTGGTACATTGGTTAACAGTTGGCTTGGGAGTGCCAGCTCTGAGCAGCAGGGCCCCGGTTCAGATCCCACATGAGGGCCAGTGATGCTGCGCCCTATACAGCTAAGATGGTGAACAACAGCTCCACTTGGAGTTGGGCTGCCGTGAGTTGCCGGCGACTGCGTAGGCTGCAGCGCCTGCTGCAGTGAGCTGCCGTGAGCTACTGTGAATGGCTGGCAGCCAGAATGAGTGGCCAGCAGCCGGCGTGAGCGGCTGTCCAATGGCTGGCGAGGGACTGCCTAACTCAGGAAGAGCGCAATGATCACAATACCAATATGGGCCAGTGAAGCGACGTCCTCCACAACTAGACTGAAGAACAAAAGGACAGCACTTGTCTGTTCCCCTTCCCCAATTCCCCAATAAAATCTTTTAAAAAATGGAGAAAGAAAGAAAGAAAGGAAAGGAAAGGAAAGGAAAGGAAAGGAAAGGAAAGGAAAGGAAGAAAGAAAGAAAGAAAGAAAGAAAGAAAGAAAGAAAGAAAGAAAGAAAGAAAGAAAGAAAAGCTAGAAAATTTTAACTACCCATCTCATCATCTGTCTAGGACTCTAGTGCAAGGATTGTTGCCATAAGAATGAAGCTATTAGAGTGACTTCCTAGGGACTGGATACCCCAATTAACTGTATTTTGGCCCCATCTTGATATTTTCTTCACAGCAATGCACAGATGGATATGAGTGGGATCCTGTAAGACAACAATGCAAAGGTGAGCCAGTTTCCAAGACTTTCCATCTGAACATAGCTTTCTGACTCCATCTCCTGTCACTTTTCCTGTCCTATTTGTATTCTACTAATAAGGCATGAGCATATATTTGCATGTTCAGTTGTCCCCCTAAGAAGATTCCTGACTTCTTTTATTACTGACCACAGATATTGATGAATGTGACATTGTCCCAGACGCTTGCAAAGGCGGAATGAAATGTGTCAACCACTATGGAGGATACCTTTGCCTTCCTAAAACAGCCCAGATTATCGTCAACAATGAACAACCTCAACAAGAAACACCAGTGTCTGAAAATGTGGGTGCAGCCGCAAATGCAGCCGCAGCCTCAGGTACAGCTGGGGGTATAGCAGCCAGTGGCATGGCAACCAGTGGAGCTATGCCTGGGGGTGGTTTTGTCGCCAGCGCTACTGCAGTTGCAGGCCCAGAAGTGCAGACTGGCCGAAATAACTTTGTCATCCGGAGGAACCCAGCTGACCCTCAGCGCATTTCCTCCAACCCTTCTCACCGGATCCAGTGTGCAACAGGCTATGAGCAGAGTGAGCATAACATCTGCCAAGGTAAGCATGATTTATGACACTAACGAGAAGCTTCTTGCCCAAGTGCACCTCGTAGTGACAATAACAACTCACAAATTTTTGAGAGCTTCCCACACGTGCCAGACATTGTACTACACATGCTTTTCCCACATTATCATATTTTATCATCACAGTAATCCTAAAAGGTGGTTGCTGTCTGTATAGTCATCATTTTACAAATGAGGAAACTGTGGCTCAGAGGTCACCAACGGTTCTCAACCTTAGCTGCCCATATTTAGAGTCACTTGGGAGCCTTTAAAACCTCTCCATGTCCAAGCCCTACCCCAGCCCAATTAAATAATAGTCTCGGAGGGGGGGGGGGTTCCAGGCATCTGTATGTTTGAAAGCTCCTCACGTGGTTCCAGCGTGCAGCCAAGTTTGAGAACCACAGGTTACACAGGTGGTGAGTGCAGAGCCCTCCTTCAAAGCCAGCCAGGCGGGGCCCGAGTCTGCAGCTGTCAGAAGGGGCAGTCAGGGTATTCACTGGGAATTTGTACTGTCAAGCTACTCCATCAATATCCCCTTTTGGCTTCTCAAACTTTCTTTTCATTGAACTTGCCACTGACTGTTTTTCCTTACTGAGGAATAAAAAACTGGAGTGCCTGCTTCTCAGTACCTTTGAGGGCGTCTCCCCCGCTCACATTCATAGGTCTTTTAAAGGTCTCATTTGAACGTATTTCACTTATATCACTTGCACCATAGCACCATCTGCCTGGGTTTTTCTGTTTATTTTCACAAAGAGTACACATCACTGTGTATTCTAGAAACAGCTGTAGACTCATGCTAGCAAAGCGATAAGAATCTTAGGCTTTGAAGACGTGTAGGATATTAGCTAACTGGACTGTGCTAAGGGATTTTGTTTCCCTTTTCCTCTTTAGCAAACCCTTTCAGATCCGCCTGATGTGGAAGACTGTGTTACTGAGATAGGCTGTAGGAGCCCCAGATTCCTTTTTCACTGCAGGGCTGACTGAGTAGACCCTACATTATACCATAAATACCTGAGACATATGTGTCAATGGAAAGGGCCCAAACGTTCTTATTTTCTACCTGCTCATGAGTGAGGCAGAGAGACCTTCCTCCCTCAACACCAAGCAGCTCAATTGGGATCAATTAGCTGCTGCGTTAAGTGAAAAAAGCATCTCTGGTCCCCTGGTGTGCATCCCCTTCTTCACCAGGGTTGAGTTATATCTTCTGTATTGGAAATAGTAGGTTTTAAATGGCTTCTAAATGAAGTAAGGACATAGATCATGCTCTGATTTTTTATTTTATATTTTGTGTTCAAATTTTAAGTACCCTACATCAAGAGTTAGCCCATGCTGTAATGGTGTCACTTTTCAGAGAGCCCATCATATTAGCATCTGTTTCGTGTTACTGTTATGAGTCAGAATTCCAATATTGATGATGAATGCTTCAGCATCTGCTTGATATTCTGATGTTTAATTTAAGGATTATGTCAAGGAGATAACCTCATGAGGTTATTTGACATATATGTATTTGAGTGAATATTGATAAAAAAATACCTCAGTTTACTTAAGATACCAACTTTTAATTGTGTTATTGAAATATATAATTATATTGGAAGGTTTGGTCATATTTTTCCTGAAACTGAAATGTTTTGCTGAAATTTTTTAAGTATTGACTTTTATATACTGAATTGTTTTTTGTACTTCAGGTGTATATTTCACTGGTACTTAGAAGAAAAAAAACAACAGAGAAATGAATGGGTTATTCCCCAAAGTAGTTTGTAGCTCATCATTGACAATTGTGGTTGAATTGAAAAATGATGCCTATAACCGAATGAGTAACTTCTAGAATTAAACATATTCAGGATTTACAATATGCACTGGTTATAGTAGAAACTGTATAATAAAATGTGAATAATAAAAATGAAATCCTATTTAACTTTTCTTTAAAAAGTTTAGACTACCTTACAAAGTAAGTTATTTTTCACATATTAAAACATTTATAATTCTTAACTTCTTCGGGAAATTTTTATAGTTATAGGCTAAAATTTTAAATGCCTTATGGTAGATGCTGAGTACATACTTATTGATTGCACATGGGGTATTTCCAACCCAAACCGTCCTGAATAATTCAACCAATTTCTAAAACTTGGGATGGGGGGAGGGGCTATGTCATTGGAAGCAGGGTTACAAGTTTTTTGGATGACTTAAGGCTTAAATTGGATTTCTTCCCACCTCACAGTTTTACAAAGTGCCTACAAATGTGGATTTACTTAATTGTTGATAAAAGGGGGTTATTTCATATGATAACAACAGGATAATCTGTCTAGGGAATCTGACTAACATAAGTCGAGTCACACTTATGCCCGTTTATTATTGAGCTAATCAAACATTTAGTCCAGCTTCTTCTAATTGCCTACAGATGTATGACATTCTCATTCCAGGCCAGCAGCACAAAATAATGTTCTATAACCAATGAGAAAGTGTGGGGACCTCTGCTTAAAACAATAATGTGCTCCAAGGACCTATATTACTGACATCATTGAGGAGTTTGAGGAGCCTTCTGTTTTAATAAAGATCTCCATTCCCTTTTAAATGTTGCGTTCTTATGCCCAGTAATCCAAACACATTTACCATGGTCACGGGATCGGAATAAATGAATGCCTGTGGATGAGCAATATTTGTATTAAAAATTTTTTTCCATGTGTAGTTTTCAGCAGGTACCATTTATCATTACATAACCTAAAACTGAGGACATTTATGTGATGGCTGAAATCTGTACTGTTTCAGTCTGTACTTTGAATGCACTATGACCAATCACAGATGGCACCTAATAATTTAAATACCACTATATATTTTTAAATGTACTTTATTTTATAAATATACATTTAACCAGCTGTCTGTGTTTTAACCTTTAGTAAAAATGTGATCCTTTCACTCCTCCTAAAAGGATTTGTCCAGAATTTTTTCAGTTTTGTGCAAAAACAGGGGTTTAAAATGCAATGTAATATCCAAACATCAATTCACAGTGAGCAGGTTTTTTTCAGGTAATTTTTGTCAACTGAGGTTGATGCTGGGGGAGTCATTCACACTGAGAATTTCAAATGACAGGCACCATCCTTGGCAGCTATAAAATTACATGAAGATCATTTCAGTTTTACATATCTAGAGTCATGTATAAATAAATTTTTATAAATTAATAGTTTCTCCATGAGATATCATCTACCTCAAAGACAACAGATATTCATCTGCTCCAAAATAAAGTTGGATGAATGGAGAGTATATTGTAACCCATTGATGACTCACTTTATTTTTCTACATCTTTAGTGCACAGTCTGTATGTAAACTTCCTCAAAGGAAATGGAGTTAGAAATCACTAGTTCAAGTTGAAAAAGGATTTTTTTTTAATATATAACTTTCTAAGAGCCCCATTCTTGTATAACAAAAAATCATCTGGGAAGTGACAAGAAAAAGCATCGATTGCCCAATTTGAAGGAATTTGCTCACTTAATTGAACTTCTGTAAAATTAAACATAGAATATTTTGTATAACTGGTAATTAAGCCATTACTTAACTCAGTCAAGATTTACAGGAATCGTTACTAACTTTCTAATGAAACTATACCATTAACAAATGAACTCAATAGAAACGCTTCATAAAACTGATTATGGAGCCAAATCCAGAAAGCAGTGCCTGGCTCATATTATGTAAGGTGAAAGATGTAAAAACGTACCCTAGGTTTTCCAGCCATTCCTGTATACCTGAGACTATCCAGGTTTGAACACTAAAATCCCCACATCCCTGGAAATGCCTCAGTCCTGAGCAAATGGGATGGTTGACCACCCTAGAACACCCCCAACAATCAAATCTCCTGTACTTCACAGCCAAGAGTGAGAAATCACAACGTTAGACCCACTTTTTTTCCCCCCCCAGTTATGGCATTGTTTGTCCAGTGTGACTGTTTTTTCAATTTGCTTTGAACTTTCAAAAACCAAACCTAATGTACCTGGACAGAGCCTTTCTTTTCACTTGCCATTTTGTCAATGAGCTGGTTTCCACATGTTCTAGATTGCATCTGTAGGATACCTGGACATTAGCACCTACTTACTTAGATACATGTCATATCACAGCTCATCTTTCCACATTTTCGTGGGGAAAAATTGTACCACATGGCCAAATTAAATACCATGTTTCAACTATAAAGTTTTGTTAGCTAAATTTTTTATTTTTTAAATTTTTAGCTATATTTTCAATGACTTGATTGGATTTTTATCATTATTACCTATGACACAGGAGCAACTAAACAGCTAAAAAGAAAAAAACAATGTCTTCTATAAAACCTAAAGGAACAAAAACATTATACTCAGGGTAAAAGCTCTAGACTCCTGTTGACCATCTATTATCTTCTGCACATTTCTTTATAAACATAAGGATAACTAAAATACTATTTTGAAAATGGAAGTTATTATCTATACATCTACTTTAAAAAAGAGAAACTTGAACTAGCATGTACAGAGTCTCAGATGCTAGGGACAGCTTTCTTTGACTTCTTTATTTGAAATTTAAGTGATCTTGTATCCAAAAGAGGATCTATAAATTATAGTGTAATCAAGTGACTTAGCACACTTGGCATTGTCATTTCCAAATGACTTGCAAACAGTACCGTTTTGTCGATCGTCACTAATCGTCAATAGGGTCTCTGGTTACTTTGGTTAGTTTTGTGAGGAAATGCCTATTTTTTTGTTACATATAATTATACAGCTCCCACCCACCCCCCAAAAGAGCTTTGATCTCAGAAAATAGGTATTTTGCAAAACGAAGACTATAATTGAGTAAATTATGATATTAACAGAAAAGAAATACTTCAAGCAGAAAGTAAAGGGATATTTAGCTTGCTTACAGTTCTTCATTGTTTTTAGTTGTTAATTACCTTTGAGTATCTGAAAATTCTCTAAAGTCACATGAATGGGTAAGAGATGAGTTTATAGGGAAAATTTAACTACTTCTTAAATCAGTTGATGTTAGGGCTGGCCGAGTGGCTCAGTTGGTTAAGAGATTGCTTAACAGCACGAACTTTGAGCAACAGGGTCACTGGTTTGATTCCCACATGGGCCAGTGAGCTGTGCCTGAGCTGCTCCTGAGCTGCCAACAGGTGGCAGGATGGCTCAGCTGGTGAGAGCACGTGCTCCTAATGACAAGATTGCCTGTTCAATAGTGGGCTACACCCACCCGCAGCTGGGACTGAACTCTGCACCTTGAGCTGAGCTGCCGCCCTTAATGGCTCTGTGGATAGAGCATGCGCTCTTAACAGCAAGGTTGCTGGTTTGACTCCCACATGAAAAAAAATTACTAATTAAATCAGCTGACGCAATGTAATACAAGAATGATTAACTCCTGAAAAATCTAGCATTGTTTCATAATTTACTTTTCCAAATCCTGTAGTCATTGAATTTTTAGTTAATTTAAGACTCATTTTTAATATATATTTATGAACAGTCTGTATATGTATCTGATTAGTTCACAGTCAGAAAGTGTCCTTAAAATTCCCTCATGCAACTTACACGACACCTATTTGAGGTGGGAGGATGGACGAGATCCTGTGATGACTCTTCTGCCCTCACTAAACACTATACTATTGTAACTGCGCAACTGTGATTCCCAGCATGGTCTCCTGACCGGAAGCATCAGCGTCATCCAGCAATTTCTTAGAAATGCAAAATCGGGGCCATCTGAAACTCTGAGGGTGGGGCTCAGCAATCTGTGTCTTAACAATCCTGTGATTTGGATCCCTGTCCAACTTTGAGAACCAGTGTTCTTACTTAATCTTACTTCAGGAAGCTGCATTCAGCTACAAAAATCAGAGCTCAGGGTCAGAATCCTTTACATGGGATATGGGAAATAGGGAAGAGAAAACATAAAAAAATAAACATTCTGCTTCTAGGATAGAATAATATTTCTATTTTACTTTTCTCACCTGCTTATTGTCGTCACCAGTACTATGATCCCTAAACATGAATGGTCATGAGTCTTCGTTATAGCTATATTCCTGAACTAAGGACATGATATGCACAATCTAGAGGAAAAGGAGGCATCTTAATAACACAACAAGATATCTTACATCTCTCTATAAAACCTGCAAACGTGAAATACTATCCTTAAATTGTCAGTAGGTGAATCTCTATGTTATGTTATGGGTGTGCTAATATGATTCGTGCTAAGATATACCTATACCTTCTACAGGCATCCCCATTACTCTTGTACACAACTTGTGAGATGAAGCAATAGTGTGTGAAGGTTCAGTTCATATAGAATCATAAAAGAGGAGGTTGACTCTGATTTTGGCCTTAAAGTATCTTACCAAAATACCACATGCACAGCTGACATCTTATTCTATTTAGAGTCTATGCATATTATAAGACATTAGAATATTCACATAAGTATCTCTGTTCAACTTAAACTTGAACAAAGATTTCCTTTCCATCAAAGACAAGAAGATTCTTATTAAAACTAGTTAACACTTAATCTGTGGAATGAATTTCCCTCTCTCCATAAAAACAAAAAGAAGCAGATGAGAGGAGAATTGCAAGCCTAGGTAACTTCAGGAATGCACACTGGTACTGGCTCACTCTTTCTCTCTCCAGCAGAAAGCTTCAAACTCTGTTCTGTGAAATCAACAAGTTGCCCCATTTGTAAGGATTGCCTTTGCACTTGTTGAATTACTGGCACAGTTTTATTCTTTGAAACCAAAGAGTAAACAAAGTTTGCCCCAAATGTGTTTGATTTTGCATGAATGTACAAATAAGTAATTCACACCACATCTGAAATGCATTAGCATGCTTCTTTTTCCAGGAGGTAACTGCAAATTGCACACTCAAAAATAAAACTGATCAAGAAAACTGCATTCAAATATTGACAGAAGAAATGGCTGCCACTGCAAAGATTTAGCCACAACTGCAGGCTTGTAGCTTGAACCTAAATGATTTGTAAACATTTAATAAAGAAGTGAAGAAATGGCATCAAAGGAAGGCTGAGTGCCAGGATACTGGCAGCAGCATGGATAGCTTATTACTGTCAATTTCATATGAGCACAGATTCAAAGGAGGGAGACAGAGTGAGCCAATGTTATGTAAATGTATACTAAATAGACTAAAATATTTGAGACTTGGACTAACTCAAATTCTAAAACTGGAACTGCCCTTCAAATTGTTGTACATGTATGCTAGTCAGGGGTAACCAGGCAATATTGCAAATGAAGTCGATCAAACAGAACACAACACCATTTAATTAATGTGCAATAAATTCAATCAAGTTTGAGAACCACTGTGTGTTGTAGGACACTTTGATAGAATCAAAGTAGAAGGAGAGAGTGGTCATAATCCTTAAAGACCTTGGCGTCATCCACCCACGAATTATCAAATAACAATAAAAGAAACAAACAGTTCCATAAAGTACACACATGGTACATCACACATGGTACATGACAAATTGCCAAAAGTAGAAGTAAAAGTAGCGTCTGACAAAAGGTAGGTAGCCTTACAATTTACTAAAATCCATACTTGGACAGAAAAAGAAGAACACACCCCAGAAATGTGGTCAAGAACAAAAGTCTGGTTCCTCCTTGGAATGGACCATTTAGGAGAGAATGGTGAGGGGAAATTGGGAGGTGTGACCAGGAAATTAAGATACAAGCAGCAGAGGAAGTAATCATCCTGCAGCCAGGCAGAACAAGTAGCATGATGTCCATTTTCCTTATGTCCTAGAGTGATTTCCCAGGAAAGCCCCTCAGAAGCTGTGGGGTGCTGACAGGAACGCTTGTAACAAGGGGTTACGCAGAGGGACACCAAGTCAGGAAGTACACATGATGCTGAACCACCGCATAGCAAATATCTAGTACTTGTTCCCTCCTTAGTAACTCTCCCCAACAAAATACTAATGTGTTCCTCCAGATCTGTCTAAATATCTTCTTGAACTGGGTCCCATTTTACTTATTAATGAATAGGCACTAAGCAAATGTTTGGCGAGTGTATGTATATGTGTGTGTGTGTGTGTGTGTTTGAATAAATGAATGGTTTTTAATCATCAGAAAATTCAGGCTTAAAGTTTACTCTGAGTTCTAAAACTATCCTTGAAAATGAGCTATTGAGGATCATAAGTACATGAGGTATATTTCATAACTATATATGTTATCAAATTTCTCATTAATTTTGGAGGTCTTAGATATTTTGTTCTCACTTTAAACTTAAGCCACTTGAAAGAAGCTATAAAGTCTATTCTTTATATCCTGGATGCTTAGGTTTTTAATAAACATTGGTGAATAAACAGGTTGCTATTATTCCTAGAACAAGACTAGGAATAATTGGAAATACTTAAAATCTTTTTACTTTCTGGTAAATTGGAAATACTTAAAATCTTTTTACTTTCTGGCAAGCCATTTAACCAATGAATTCATCTCAGTGTCAGGTATATCCTTCCTAGAAATCCAATGGTGAATAACGATAATACAGTTGAACTGGGGAAATGTTAATATTTATGATACTTCAAGTGAAAAATTCATAAGGCTGGTAAATATTTATGTGAGCTGTCTGATAACTGTGAAGAAACTCAGGGCACTTGAAGTTCTATACAATAAGAGCAAGAAAGGAAGATGGACTCAGAACAGTCCATCTTGGTCACTTCCCTCTACCACGGGCCAGAAATTATCCTTTTAAAACCTACTTTGTTCAAATGCTAAAGGGTAGAATTCAGGAAAGTCACTTAGCTGGGTGTAGGTGACTTAAAGAAGCTCAGTTCTGATCTGGTCCCGAAGTAGGAAGAGCTGAATTCCTGGAGAAGTGAGGAGGAAGTCCATGGATCCCAAGGGCACAGGAAGAAAGAACCCAGCTTGCTGAGGACAGCTGGTGAGCTGACAGCTAGCTTATACTTGAACTGTAGGTGAAATGCAAGTGTGAAGGAGGGAACTGAACTAGAGACAACCACAAAAGCTATTTGTATAGCTTTATGTGTGCCCAGCTAACGTGAGAATTATGATGGGAATTGGAACTGCCTTTGTGCATATATTATAGTTAAATCGCAAAAAGCTCCAGGGACTGTAGTGAAAAAGGTTTTGCACTCTGAAGAGCTGTGTGTGCTGCAAGGAATCTAATCCTACTCCCTTGAGTGCAGGTGTGGAACACAATCCCAAATGGGGAACGACTCAAGGGGTCCTATTCAGTGTCCACCGTGGAGACCAGGTCTATGATGATCTGGATGAGGGAAGAATTTTTGTTCAGTGGTAATTAGTTAGATGTCACTTGTGAAATATTTTGCAGCCAAGCCCTCCTCTCATACATACATTCATAAAACAAGTATGTCGTCATTGAATTGTCATTGACATTTTTACTGTTCACTGAAAAATTTAAATATCTCAATATTTTTTAATACACCAAAATTACAAAGAGCAGTATAAGTCTGCTTTTCAGAGTCTGCTGTTGAATCCTTCAAATTGTTAGTTATTTGAAGAGGCTTCTTAGAGAATTAGTTCAACCTAAATCATTCTCTTAAAATATATGAGCAATTTAGATATCCAGCATCATTTATCTTTGCAAAACCCACCAATGAACTTTTTTCAAATTACTGCTTTTCATAATTTGAAGCTTAAAGCGATACTGTTGTGTAGATGGCTTTCTCCCCTTATCTATGTTCTTTCCTAAGCTGTTTGTGATATCAGATGGTATCTCATCTAAAATAGAAAAGGACATTCCAAAAGAAGTTATTAAAAGATACCTTAGAAACCTGTCTATGCAGGTAATGCCCCCTTTCTTGCCTAGATTAAGTGTATTTTTAAGCTATTTAGACTTACAAGTGTGTGTGTGTGTGTGTGTGTGTGTGTATGATATATATATATCCACTCAAGTTATGCCCATATACACACAGTTGTACAAACATATAATGCACCATTATTTTTGGTAGGAAAGTAACTAACAGGTACCAAAATTAAACTGATCAAAGCCAATAATGCTTCTAAAATAATTCAGGACACAGTTCCCCTCTCATTATTCCCTTTAAGTCAATACTAGAAACTGCTTTCTAAATCCATATGTATACCTATCTCAAGAGAATAGGGCACCTTGGACAGCTACTACACTATTTAATCAACAAAGAATTTTGTTAGCTAGACTATAGAAAGGGTCAACAAAATAGAATTAAAAGTGTTAAGGCCTAACCTCTAAGGCTCTGTTGTATTACACTTCTCCAGCACCCTGGCCATATCTTCCCTAACCTTTCTGGATTTACCTGGATTCCATCATGACCCACCTCTGTAATCTATAATGAGCAACTTAATTTTTAACAAGACAAATGTTTTAGATACAGCATCATAGAACGAATTAGAAAATAGCTTATCTGGGACTGACATTGAATCCCGAAGCTCTTTCATTCTTCAGACTTTCAGTAAATTTTATAGTTAGGATATAGCCCAGAATAAAACTCCACTGAGCAAGCAAGGCAGAAAATTTCAGTGATTTATGATTAACGAAACTTCCCAGTAAAAGCTATGGGCCCCTTTTGTAAAAATAGTTTATGACCTGGTATATCAGAAGGACCCTAATCCAGGGAGGTAGACAGAGAAAAAAGTCCTCCCACACAATCTGGTCAAGATTCAGGGCTTTGTTTTGAACTTCAGTTGCACGACCTCCCTTCTTTAGTGAATGGAAGAAAAAAAAAATGAGCGAATGATAAAAAGAAGCTAAATGAAAGAAGGAAATTTAATTGTGGTGCAATTTAAGCAGCTAATGACTGTTCTGAAAAAACAGGAAGATTATTTGATGAATAGCTCATTCAAAAAAAGCTAAATCACAAAACCATTGTAAATTGGAGTTCAACTATAAGTAAACTAAAAAATCTACTGATTTTTCAATTTTAAGCAGAAAACTAGATTGTGTAAACATGCCGGAACAATAGTTTTCAATAAACCAAGCTATCACAGATGCTTAATACTTCAGATAGACTATCTGAATATCACTCTATTAGACAAAGAGCTGGGGCTATTTAGTTGTCATTGTAAAAACCTGGCCACCCTGTATTAGGGTTCTGATAGAGAGTTTTAAATAACTATTGCAAAATATGATCATAATATCAAAGTCAGGGGTAGGCAGAATTACACATTACCAAAAGTATTATGAATCTATTACAAAATGGTTTTAACTGTATATATTTTTATTGGTAAAATACACATTTCCTGGTCTCATCCTAAAGGAACAATTTATAGTGACAAGAGAAAGGAAGGAAGACTTCAATAAGGACGGTTGCATGAATTATTTGATTAAATATGAATGGTGTTTTGAATTTTCTCAAGAGCTTAAAAAATCAAGTTAAAATCTGAGAAATGGGCAAAACTAACTGCAGCCAATGGGCCTGCCTATCCCTTAGTGTATATCTCCAGTCAGAAAAAGCAGAATCAGTGCAGATCCAAACTGAGACCAAGCCTTTGCAGTGGATTTGGAGAGCTACATTTAAAACGTATTCTAATAGATGACATATCACTGTTACGTCAACCTAGTTACTCAGCAGAAAAGAAAGACCACTTTCCCTCTTTTCTGTTAAAGTTAGGTAAAGCCTCTTAACCACAAAGATCACAATGGGGTAACTACAGTTGCTGAAAATCGTGACTTAACTGTTGTTTGCCCATTGATTGATTTTAAATATATACACCACGTATTATTAGGATGAAATGGTGAAGCCAGTTTGGAGAATTCCCTGGCTCCTCTGCTGAGTCAGTGACTCAAGTAACAGAGACACTCTCCCGGCAACACCACCGACCATCATCACCACATACCACTCAGTATGAAAATTGGCCATCTAAGGAAAAAGCAGAAATACAGTGGGCACCCGTTAAAGTATTCAAGCATTTATGGAGAAAAAAAGCAAAAAGGAGCCAACAGCTGAGCCTTATCTTACTCTTCCAGGAACCAACTTATCCTGGGAGACAGGAGTAGCTAGCTGTGAGAGGAATGAGAGGCAGAAAACAAAAAGATGTAAAATGGAACTGGAAGAGAGATAAAAAGAGAACAAAATAGGAGAGTAAAGGACAATGAGCAAGCATAAAACTATGCTAATTGAAAACAGGTTCTACTACATAGTGTCTCATAAAATAGTATTATAATTACCAATCTTCCACCTAAGTGGAAGATATATATATGTATAAATGCATTTATTTTCCTCAAAAGACTAATGAAGGAAAAAAGAAAGGATGACACCAGAATAAATCAGTTTTGCTGTTTTTAGAAAATTGGCTATGGGAATCTTTAGATTTGGAATTCAATTCTTTAATAACGTTTTAGAGAATCTCCTATATACTATGTGTGATAGACCAGTACTTCTCAAACTTGAAGGAACATACAGAGGACCCGGGAATCCTATTAAAATGTAGATTTTTATTCGGCAGGTCCAGCATGAGGTCCAAGATTTCACATTTCTAACAAGCTCCCAGATTTTGTTGATATATACAGAGCCTACCAAGAAGCTGATAGAAGCTGATTCTTCATTTTCTATTTTCTGCAGTTAGCAATATGTGGTATGATTTGGATAGAATCAGATTTGCATGTGGTGTTTTTTGTTTACTTTTTTTCAAAAAGGTATTTTTCTCCTTTAGTTATATACTCAGTTTCTCTGATATAAATTCCATTGTAACAGCTACAGCTGTGATACATAGATATTTCTCTTCATTACTAATTACTAGCATTTTCTCCTGTAGTGGAATGTTTTTAATGCTTGAGTGCTGCAGAGAATCCCAGAAAATAGTCTTTGGCAGCAGAAACCTGATGAAACTCAGCAAGACACAAAGGTCCCCACCTGGGTCGTCCCCTAAGTGACTGTACTAACCCAGTTAACCCCTCTGGACCTCAGCTTTCTCAGCTGTTAAAATTAAGAATTGTCATTTCCAGCTCTTATTCAACATTATTTTAAAAGAACGACAGAAAGAATGAGAGTAGAGTGAGCACACTTTATCTAAATTATAAGCCTTGGAAGTGTGGTAGCTGGATGTTTCTTGATTGATACATGCCTGGAATTTAAACTGTTTCTTTGCCTTTCAAATGGCATTTTTATCAGGAAAACATACCAGAGCAAGTTAAAATCTGCCCTGGGAAGAATGTAGGTGCATTCTGTGATTATAATAGCATTAATGACTCAGAAACAAAAAACCAGACAGTTCTAATGACTTGACTCTTTATTGACAAAACAGTTCACATGTAGTACTGGCTGTTTGCTAGAAGCCTGGACCAAATCACCGAAGCTTTAAAAGCTAGTTCACTGCAGTCTTTTTCCCAGGCAGTGACATGGGCAATTATTATGGTTCAAGCCACTGTCCAGGACTCCATTTCAATCCTAGCTTAGAAAGAAGTTATATGTATTCTGGTTCACAGTAACTATACTCTTTGCATGTACTCATATAAACTTCTTTTAAAATGTAAAGTTGCCAACCCAACACTAAATGTTACAGGCTCTGTTTTATTTTCTTGATTTTGAATTGATGTAATACCTTCACTGGGGGATATTAATGATGGCCATTAAGGAAAGAACTATCTCTTTAAAGTCTATAAGTTTCTTCATTTCACATTTTGGGATTTTTTTCACTTTCAGACTCAAACCATGCTTACAATCAAAGCGACCAGTCTTTCCTGAGCTTATGCATTATTATCCACCACACAGAAACCATAAGGAGGTTTGTCAGCCAGTTATCTATTGCCACGTAACAAATTACTCTAAAACTTAGGGAGTTAAAACAACAAACATTTATTATCTCACAGTTTCTCTGGGTCAGAAATCAAATGTGGCTGAGCTGGGTCCTGAGGGTTTGGGTCTTTTCCAAGACTGCAGTTGTGTCCGGGATTGACTGGCAAGGATCCACTTTCTAGCTCTCTCACTAAGGGCAATGGGCAGGATTCACGTCCTGCCCCCTTTCCTCAAGGGTTCTTCCTCCTTCAATACTTTGCCACATACACCTCTCCAAAGAGCATCTTACAACATGGCAGCATTCTTTATTATAGCAAGGAAGTGAAGGGTAAGTGAAGTGCCAGCAAGAGAGAAAGTACTAATAAGACTGAAGCCAGAGTTTTTTGGTAACGTAATCACCCAAGTGACAACTCATCACTTTTGCCATATTCTGTTCGTTAAAAACAAGTCACTAGATCCAGCCCACATTCGATGGCCAGGAGTCTGGGATCACTTGGGACTATGTTAGAAGCTGACGACCACAATCTGTAATTAAAAGTCCCCCTGAATTGATTCCAACCAAACCTTTAGAGTTAAATCTAAAATTGTAAATAATTTCGAAACGCAAAATGTAAGCTGAAAAGCAAAATGCACCCACCTCCCCAGCAATGCAAGAGACTGGATGACTCATTCAGATATGCAGCCTGATGGGTGTGATTGAAATAGGCAGAGCACTGTCCAAAAGAAGAGCCTCGCTGCTTCTAACAGCTCCTTTTATATGAATGTACCCTTCTCTTCTTCATGGAGCTGAGATTTCTAAATGCTATCAATTCTCTCCAAAACCACTCCTAAATAATCATAATTATCTCCTTTGATTTTAGAACTTCTTTTTATTAAAATCCTCCTTTACTCTACTCTACCAATAAGCAATATCCATGAAACAAAAACTTTATGAGCTGACACAAAAACTACCTTTATTTTTGCAAATTAACATGTACCCACATGCCTGTTGCATAAAAGAAATTTAAACTGCTCTTGCTTCATGTTAACTTTTGTCCTAGACATCTGTGATATTTGTGTTTGTTAAGGAATTGTGGAAAATGTTCTCCATCTCTCCCACAGAAATCTGTGTTCTGTTTTGGTTGCATTTTTCTTCCTACTCCCTATTCAAAGCCTACTTCTAGAATCATCATGTTTATGTCTAAATATGTTGACAACTTTCTTTTGCCTCAGAGGTTTATTAGGCGACATGCACTAAATATATCCTAAGATTATAATAAATGGGTTGTGTGATTGTTAAAAAGTTCAGAAGCCATAACACCCAACATGAACTTGCTTGAGATTCTAAGGAGTAGGTATCTTGAAAAGAGGCACAATAATGGCTTGTTTTTCAACAAGAAGGCAGTAAGTTAGTAGAACAGTACTCTAAGGGAAAGGAAAAGATAAATGAGCAAAAACAGGAAAATCAGTGAAGGTGGAAATCAAGAAATTGAACCATGTATGGGAGGACATATAAAATAGTGACATGCAGGGAAGGCCACCAGCCACATCCAATTTCTTCTAGAAAAATATTCTAGTAGCCAGATTGTGAATTAACCAGCGAGAAAGAGAAAGAATACAGAAAAAGCTAATACGGCCATTAAACAGAGCAAGTCAAAGGAAGGCGTTTTTTTTCCCCCTTAAAGAATATGGAAATGGACCAAATATTCTTAAATTACTTTTTAAAGTGCATAATACAGCTCTGTATGGAGTGTAGTACATTTTCTCCTTGGTCACTCTCCGCAAAAATTATTTTCCAGATTTGTCCAGGTGTCTCTGATGCCAATAATAAAAACCTCTGTAGGCCTGTTGAGTGGGTAGTAGGATATAAATGGGTGTCTCGGCAGCCAGGTAGAGGCCAGCTTCTGGCCTCGAGCCTGCAGCATCCTGGGGAGGCTGGTCTGGTCCATGAAACAGGCAGTGAGAGCTGGGGCAGCCCTCAGGGGGCCTCCCAGTCATATCTGGTTCCCTTTACTGTGAAATCCAGAGGGGGAAAAACGCATTATGCTCATAAGATTTCCTCATATCCAGCCATCCATTTGCTAATACATTCTCTTGACATAAGTAGCCCCACTAAATTCCTCTTTCCTCATCACTAACTCTAAAATGACAGCTTAAGGATTATCCTTTCTGCCACTTACCATGAAACACGGCTCCAAACCAGTTTGTTGTAGGTTTCTGAGCTTAACCACATAGCTTACAACTGAGTGGATAATCAATCATTCTATGACTAAATCCATCTGGAACAAATTTGAAGAAGTGGCCATGTAAGGTTTCTTTTGAAAAAAAAAAATTAAACTGAAACCAGAGTTGATCTTTTAAAAGGTTCAGAAGAAAAAATATATATATATATATAAAACTCAGCAATGACTTTACCGCCAGAACTGGTGCATGCTCTCTGAGTAAGACTGGGTCTGTCCTGCCCCGTTTTACATTTCATTTAATCTTTCAGAAAGGCTGTCTTCAAATGCTTTGGAGGACAGTCCACTACCCAGAGAAGGAGGTCACCATCTCCTCTTGGGGAGAAGGAAGGGGAGACATTGTGTGGCCAGGTTGTCACCATAACTTCATGCTGATCTTAAATTCCCAAACACACAGGGCTCAACGGAGAGATAATGGAACCAAAGGCGCCTGTGTCCAGCCTTTCTTGCTGGATCCATTCCTTGTTGCCCTACAGGTATTAAAGGATCATTTAGATATCAAGAGCCTGGGCTTTTAAGAACTCTGACTTCCTTTCCCTCGCTAGACCCCAAATTGTTCGAGTAAATTTAGGATATATTTTGTCATGTCTACCCTGAAATCTGCACTGTTCATGCATTCATTTGTTCAACTTTTAGTCACTTATTCCTCAATTCATGCATCGATGCATTCAGTTAATATGTGTTCAAGCTGTGCTAGGTGCCTACACACCACCTTTCTTGCAAAAACTTTTCAGTCTATCTGAAGAGGTAAGTTAAGGTCAGATTTTTAAAAATTAAGTGATACAAGTAATTCAGCTTAACACTTTAAGTCAACAAAACCCTAGTTGAGTGCCTCAGTGGCTATGTCATCGATGGTAGATGGCGGTTACTGAAAAGCACCAGAGGAGTCCAGAGGAGGGACTGGTTACAGCAACCAGGACCGGTTAGGACTTGCTGGAGAGAGTAGATGTGATCAGGGTCATGAAGGATGAACTGGATGTGAAGAATCCTGAGAAGAGAAAGGAAAGGCTCTGCTGGGTAGATGCCCCGGATACAAAATGACGGTGTCATTGTTTGAGGTGAGGGAAAGGAGGGCTACTGTAGGGTAGCAGGAAAGAAGATAGGACAAGTCATTGATAGACAGTTATATAAAACCCTGAATTCTTGGTTAAGCCATTTAGATTTAGTGCTGTCATAACTAGTGAAAGATTTTGAGCAAGGAGTAGCATCATGAAAATGCTATCTCCAGGTAGTTTTAGGATGAGAAAGAAAAACAAGTATACACATATGGTTAAATGTGCTAAATCATTCTAATAGGACTGGGTGGGGAACAGGGATGGAGAGGGTCTATGTCAGCCTGGTTTATTGAAAGGTGAGTGAGTTTCTCAAGAAAGAATGGCATTAACTTTCAAATAGCGTACATATAGTAACAATACTAATAGGCATAAAAAGAGAGTATGATCCACAAGGACTATGTTCGGGATTATAACAGTTTGTTTAAAATGATTTCTAACAGACACATTCATTATTTTTGCATGCAAGTGCTTCTTCTGAGTCAAATGATGACTCTAAACAAGGTCCACTCCAAGTAGAAAAATAATATGGTTTATAATATTGTTTAGCAATATATTTATTTATAGATATTACAAAGGTAAATATCAAATTCTAAATTAATTAGATTTGGGTGCAATTTCAGTTCCTGCACCCCATGACATAACCAATTAGGAGTTAAATAAGCACTTAAATGATCTTCTGAACAATCAGCCTTTCTGCCTCGTGCCCAATTCCATTAAACTGTACAATGTTCATTAGTCATAATACGTGACTGAAGGAATATGGAGCAAGTTTCTATCCGTAAACCATGGCTAAACATAGACCTTTAAGAGCAATTACTCTTACTTTAACATGTTTAAGGCTGTGACACTGCAAAATGCAATGAACACAACCTAAGCAGAGTTATGCCTTGAATACAACAAGGTTTTTCAAATTATAGGAAATTATGGTAAGAGGCAATTAATTATCCATAGGCCCACTTTCCCCTATCAGTCCCCTACCACCTATTTTGCATATAAACGTGAACTAAGGAATCATGTAGATATAAATAGAGGAGAGCAACGAGTTCTCCTGATGTGTTTAGGGAAAATGAATTTTCCACTTAAAAATCACCTTTGTTTAACAATAAGAATTTAAGTAGAGTGCAAAAAGGGGAATGGCAGCTTGGGCGTGGGGGAGAGGCTGGACAGCTAAGCTAATAAAGCAAAATCTTAAGAAAATAAGGATGTATAGTTTAGTTATGGGATAATCCAAAGGAATATTTTAACTGGATTTAGATCTCACTTCACTAAAACATAAAACTGGTTTTGGGTTTTTTTTGTTTGTTTGTTTTTGAAGACCAACACCACAGTTAGAATTTTGCAAAGGTAAAACACCTGGTTTGTCCATTTATTGACCTATTTAAGTTTCCATTCTGGAACACTTCATACACAATAGTCATGCCTGTAATTTTCCTTCTCAAGAGTGGGGACTGCTGAAGATGATGTGTCAGTTGTCTGGATTTATTTTTTATTTTACATTGGATTTGGGAATAGTATGATGGGGAAAGAAAATTTTCACATTTGCTTTGTTGTTTATAGTTTGGGAGATGGCACCAGACCATAGAGCAGGTCTCCTGAGGCGGATCCCTAAACATAATTTCAAAGTGTGAGATTATTCAACAAACCTGAGTTGAGTAACTACTGTGTGCAAAGCACAGTAGGTGCCGAGGATAAAAACGTACAGAACCTGCCCTCAGAGAGCTCATAGGATATGAGGAAGTGGACATTAATTACACTGTGGCATTTTAAGTCCCACTTTAGAGACTTCCCAGAGAAGGTGACACCAGGCCTCAATCATAGGAGGTTGCGGGAATGAGCCTTTAACAAACTGGGGGGAAGAAAGGAGGGAAGGCAAAAGAATGTTCTGTGCAGAAGGAATAGCATTTGCTAAGGTCATAAGTAGAAGACAGAAGAAGGGAACAGTGTTCTGTATGATTCAGTGTGCAGCACATGAGGCTAGGCAGGACTGAAATCATGAAGGACTGCATCTCATGTTAAAAAGTTTCGATTTCATCCTGAAGATACTGGGAAGCAACATACTCAGGTTTCCTCTGCACCAAGTGAAAGATGCCCTATACCAATTTGAAACTTAACTTATGTAAATCCAAATGAAGGCCACTCTCTTTGTTCACAGAAGTCAACACACCATTTGCTTTTAAAACTTATTTCTGAATTCTAAATTTGTTAACCCAGTTAGGTAATTATATTGTAACTAGTTAGGATTGGTTTTATTCTCCATTTATAACAGCGCCTCAAAGGCATATTAAGTATGGATTTCATTCTAAAAACAACACAGCTTTGTTGGTAAGCTTAAATTTTTATGAAATATAATGCACTGAGAAAAATATCTTAGCTCAGGAGAGGCTAAAAATGTCAACACCAGCCTTAAAAATCCATTCAGCATTTAATACATAGTTCCAGGCCATTATGATTTTGTCCACACAGAATATAACCATAATTCTTGGAGGATTTTTACGACTTGAGGTTTGTTCCACCTTAAAGTTTGTACTAAAACTTATTGGGAGACTAGTTTGAAAGTAAAATTGTAACTCAGCCTTTGCAGAAGCTGCAAAAAGTTCTACACATTCACTTTATTTGGCACAGCATTCCATAGTCCTGTAAAAAATTGTAGTGACAATATAATTGTATAAATACTATGGAAGCATTGAGTATTATTTATTTGTAAATAATAACTTACTCAAATACATTGAGTAAGTGTTTTGCCACTTTATAATATAACAATGATAGAATTTATACATCAAATCTAATGGCGAGCTCAATTGGTACCTTCAACAAACTGAGGCTATAAAATTATATATAGGCCACTGATGTGGCCACTAGGGTTATCCAGCTGCTGGGTTCTTAATGGAGAATGCCAGAATTCAGCAGTCAGAGCAAAACTTGTTTAGGACCCTGAGCTAGACCAAGTGCTAGGATCACCCCTTTACCCTTAAGACGGCTCTAGTTGAGGTGAGGTTGGGAGCAGCCGTCCAAGACCTCCCAAGGGAGTTGACTTTCCAGAGATAGCAAGTTTGCTGCTACTCCTCTTTCTTAACAAAGATAATTTGTGCATACAGCTGTCCCAAAGATGAGTTGGACAAGGTGCTTTCTGTAGTGATCTTACATTGGCCAAAAGGACCTGGAAACAGAAGCATAAAGAAGGTAGGTGGGAACTGGACCTTGAAGGGGAATCTATTCTGTTATGGTAGAGGGGTTGGAGAGAGGCTCACAGACAAATGGCAATGTGTGTGTTGCATGTGGCAGTATGTAGCCTGGCTGATGTGGGGGGGGTCATATGAGATGGCATTGATGAGTTGGAATCTAAGGAAAGGACTGGCTTGTGTATGAAACCATCTGTTACGTTGCAGTGAGGTTCAAATCAACCATACAGGACCTTCTGCATTTTATTGACATCTGCTTGCATAGTCACAAGATTAGCTGGCAGGTTGGAGTTCTGAGGCCCAGACTCACTGAAGAGATAAGGATGGCAGGGGCAGCCCTGCTGAGCTCCTGGGAGTTTGGGGTGGGACGGGGGAGTACACTGGAGAGCCACATTGCTGGGCCAGAGAAACAGTACTCACAAACCATTGCTGGAGTAGCAGTGCCCAAGGCCCACAGGCCAGTAGGAGATGGTCCTCACACTGCCTTGAATGGGGCAGCAGTCAGAGCTCTCAAGTTAGAAGAATGATCTATTCAATTAGGGTGAAATAGAGAAAGGGCAAATGAAAAATCAAATATTTAAATAGGAAGGAATCAGAAATGCAGGACGGAGACAGATAGGATAAGAAGATGACTGAAAAGGAAGTCAGCCTAACCACCTGCACATTTGTCATACTGTCACCATAAGCATAATGTTTTTCCTTAGGCTTTAAAGTATTTCTTTTTCTTGTAAATTTTCTCTGTTCTACCCTTAATAAGGGAACAAGAGACTATCATATACACATATATAATTTACCTATTGCTATAAGGAAAGCATTTGGAGAAAGTCATTTGGTGTCCAAAGAAACCAAAATTAATTTTCCAAAAGAATTTTTTTCTAATATGCCATGGTATTACTATATTACTAGCATAGCATTTAAAAAACAAAAGTGGACTCCAAATCAAACTGTCCCGTGTGATAAGATTGAATGAATGCTTTGTTAACAACAAATGATATAGATTACCATTGTGCTTTATGGAAACTCCTGGGACTTGCTCATTTGAGAAGCCAAGCATCTGGTGTTTTCATCTTAGTGTCTAACTCTGAACCTTGTCCTTTTGAACAAACAATCAGAAATATTTGTCCTGACTTTACATGTAGTTATTTCCACTACGTTTGAAAATATTCCCCATGTGTCCTCTGGTTCTGATATATAATTTCATCACGGCTTGAAAGACGATGACCATACTGCTCTTGACATAGTTAATAAAATAAAAGCTGCTGCTGAAATTTATATGTTCATCACTTTTTCATAGCTATAATTTGTTCACACAAAAGTTCTGTCTCAGAGTTACATATAGGTTCTAATTGGAGGCCTAATTAAAGCTATGTTTGCTAAGTATACATAGTTCTTATAAACATTAACACTCCATTGCCGTGAAGGGGTCCTATAGCTTTTAATATTCCTTCCATATCACAACATATTATGAAAAGCAAAAGATGTTAGACTCTTGTTTTGCCAGAGCCCTTTTATTTGAGTATTTGTGGTTTCTCTAATGAGAAGTAACTTTAAGAAAGAAGGGCTGATTTGCCTGTTCTTGAATCCATTCAACTGGAATATGCCAAAGGAAGGGAAGTCATTCAATGCTATGGTGTTCTTGCTAATTGGATTTCCATCATGATGGGCCACATTCAAAATCTGACACTGAGCAAGGACATGAAGATAAGGTGTGTAATTATATGCAAGTACATAGAAAATTATATTAAAAGCCCTAGTTTTTTGCAGTTTTCTTGCTTCCTTCCTTCTATATATAATAGAAGTACCAATCTAATATACACCAACTATAGTCACTTCACAATGTTCAATACAATTTAAAGAACACTTAGTGTCAACCAAGTACCATTTGGGGTGTGTATTATTTCAGTCAGTCTTCACAATAACATTATGAAATGGGTATTACCCCTACTCGACAGACGTGCTGGAGAGACTTGGAAAGGTTAAATAATTTTCCCCAGGCACATAAGTAAAATGTGGTGTTGCTTGAATTTGAACTGAGACCTATTTGACTCTAAAACCCATGATCTTAACCACTCTGCTGTCTCAATCATATTTCATATCTTCCTGTCAGTGAGTTGCATAAGAAAATATTTTATTCTGTGGTTCTCAGACTTTCTCAAAAGATCAACAAGTCCTCCCATAAACTCTAATTCCTGGTATAATAAATTCCTGGTATAATAAGGCTAGAAAGAAAAAAAAAAGCTAGCATAAGCAACTAAAGAAAGATACCACCTTACATAAAATAATTTAAAACTTAAAAAGGCTATGCAGTGAGAAAATAGTATGATTGTTCTAATCCTTAAAGCCATAGGAAGAGATCCATAGTTGAAGGTCACTGACAGAGGGCCCACTTACACCTCTCTGGCAGCCTCACGGTCACGCACATCATGTGCCTGAAGCCAAAGGGTTTCATTTAAAGGTTTCCACAAACAAATTATTGCATTTCTAAGGAAAAATAATTCTAGGCTAATTTTTAAATTAACAATATGAATTGCTCAATTTTTCCATTTTCTTCTAAAATGAAAACTTGGAATGTGATAGACTCCACGGATGTGTTTCGTGCAGTAACCGTTTTAAGTATATGTAACAGATCTAAGAATGGAGACCTTTTTTTTCATCTGTGTTTATTCATGCCAGAAATTCTCTTAAAGACTGCCTTAGTTTGGCATCTACCTTTAACACATCAATTGCACAACTGGCATGGGTCCATCTCCCTTTGTACTCCACAGGCATAGAAACTGTGTACAGGGCATGTTTCCCTGTGAGGTTTTTTGGGGTTTTTCCCACCCCCAAAGTTTATGCTGCTAAACAGGCATTAAGCTACTCTAAATTCCTGACAAGTATGTAACTTTACAGGTACATGGTAGTGCATTTAAACATTGAGGAGAACTTTCTATTCATCTCACTCTGCTAACAGAGCCATTTCATCCTGTCCAGAAAGATGAGCCCATTTTAGACCCTCCTTTGGTCCTACGGATTACAAAGAGGGAGAAGTCACTGTTGAAAAATGAAAAAGAAGGGAAGAAGATAGAGAGACCTATGATTATGGCCCCCAAAAGCAAGAACGTGTTATTCAGGTTTCCCAGGATTCAACATGGTAAGTTAGAGAGGGCAGGAGAGAGAAGAGCTAGAAAATGAATACTTTTTATAGCAGCCTTAAGGAATTCAGCAAAGTGAGCTGAATTTCAGATTCTTAAAACTAAAAGAGATCTTAGAGACTATAGAGTCCAAATTTATTTTTGCCCCCAATGGAAATATAAGGTAAAATGCCCACAAATTCATTTGAAGTCCAAAGACTATTTTATACTCTAGCTTTGAGAAGTCTTCAGAATTGAAACCCTCCGCAGGGTCGGAGTTTTATGGAACAGTGTTTTCTTTTGTCCTCTATTGCCTGCAGGTACTCCTTGAATTAATACTGAGGTGTTATTTAAATGCTATTGCTTCACAACACTGAAAGCGTTTTAACATAGAGAGGTGGGGGAAATCCCACAGCCTATGTATATCAAACACAATTTATCAGCAAATTAAATTCAAGTATGCATGACAATTTGTGAATAACTTAGGGAAATTGGTAACTCTAGTATGATCTGGAACAAAACCAAGAAGTCAAATCCCACTTGGTTTAATGGTATGTTAAAGATTTGGGCACAAGCTGATAGTTGCTCACATTTAACATTTTGATCACTGAATAATCTTATGCCTTAATGTGATGGAGGCTGCTGAGTCTTCTGGAAAAATTCTTAAAACAGGACAAGGAATAAAAAGTCTAGGATTTCTTAACTATTTCCTTGTTCAAGGAAGAGGGAGGGAATAATCACTAAAGATGAGTTCTTTCCTTGCTACACTTGATCATCAAGCAAGTTTTTCAGGTGTTAGAGGATACATTATAAAAGTATAAAAGTAAGTTTCACAACTATACAAAGAAGTATGTGTATGGACCAGGTATAGAATGAGAAAAAGTACAGATTTCAATTGTGTTGAATCCTCACAAACTTTCTATATATCAGAGTGGTTGCAGCAATCTCTTTTTCAATTTTTTCTCATCAACATTTTCAAACTTAAGTGTACAATACCATGAATATTGAATACCCACTATTCAGATGCAAAAATTGTTAATATTCTGCCATATTTGCTTGCAGCACATTAACACCATTTTTAAACACAGACAACTTGTCAAATCCTCCACCCACTGCTGGGATCCACGTTGCACCATATGCATATTTCCAGGGATAGGAACCTCATTGCATCCTAATATATTAAAATGTTTAATGACCACGTTTTCTTACACTGAACTAAAATCTGCCTTCCTTGAATTTCTAACAATTTATTCTAGTTTTTCCCTTTGGAAAGATGTGGTCAAGATCTTTTCCTTCGTTTCTTGCTTAGCAGCCCTCAAACCTCTAAAGTCAACTCTCATAGCAGATCATCTCAGACACGAATCTCACCTGCATATGCTTCTCTTGTAAGTGGGGGGAAAGTTAAGAATAATGTAAGGAGGGCCGACTGAGTGGCTTAGTTGGTTAAGAGCTCACTCAAGAGTATGAGCTCTGAGCAATAGGGTCACTGGTTCTATTCCCCTCCCAAGCTGAGCTGCCACTGAGCCGCCAACAGGTGGCAGGATGGCTCAGCTAAAAAACAAAAAATAATAATAATGTAAGGAAAAAGGAGGGGCTGTAGGCCTTCTTATAGGCTGGCATTTTTTCCCATAGGTTTTGATATGTAATATTTGCATTTATAGTCAGTTTGAAGAAGTCTCAAACTTCAATTTTTATCTTCTTCAAGCCATAAGTTGTTTTGAAGTACAGTATGTCTTTTTTTCCAATATAAGGGGATTTTTCTAGTTTTGGTGCCACTGTTGTTGTTTCTATCTTATTTATATTGTAGTTAGAGAATAAATCTTTATATCACAATTTCTGAAATTTATTTAAACTTGCTTTAAGGCCAGTATACAATCATTTTCTTTTTATGTTCCCTCAATACTTGAAATGCTTATGTGTTCTCTACCATGTTCTATATATGCTAATTAGTTCAGTTTTTAATTGTTATTCATATTTTCTATTCATTTATGAAAATGTATGCTTATTCTTTTAGTTACTGAGAGAAGCATGTTATATCTCTTACTATAATTATGTTTATGCATTATTCCCTTTAGTTTTAGCCATTTTTGTTTTATCTATTTTGAAGCCAGGTGATTGAGTATAGTTAAATTTATAATTTCTATATTATCCTGGTGAATTTTATCATTACATAGTATTACTTTTTATTCACAAATAATCTTTTTTTCCCTTAAAGTCAACTCTGTCTAATATTAATATTGCAAAGCCAGTGGTCTTCTGGTTAGTGTTTGCATGGTATATTTTCAATCTTTGTTCTTTAATCTATCTGTGTCCTTATATTTAAATTGTGTCTCTTAAAACAGCATATATGATTTCTGTGGTTTTAATCAACCTAAGAATTTGGGGGTTTTAGTAAGAGCATTTAACCCACTTACATTTAATGTAACTATTGATATGTTTACGTTTGAACTACCATTTTAGTATTTGCCTTCTATTAGACATGTTTTAGTTTCCTTTCCTTCCATTCTCTCTAAAATGATGGAATATTTTGTATTATTCTAGTTTCCCATATGAGCTTTGTAGTTTTATACTCTTTTACTATTTCGTTAGTGTTTTTCCCTTGGGATTACTGTAATGTGTATTCCTGACTTATCAAAGTCTAAAATAAATGAGGAGTTTTAGCTCTTCCCAAACAATTCAAGGACCTCTAACTGCTTAAACTCCATCCACCCTCTTGCCAATTTATATGCTATTATTCCCATTTTCATTCTACATATTTTATAAATCCCAAAAGACCTTGCTATTATTCTTTTATATATTCAGGATTCATTTAGATTTACCTATATAGTTATTCTTTCATTGCTTTTCACTGTGCTGGAATTTTGAATCAAAAAGAGAAAAGACAAAAGGTACTTAGTGCAAATTTGGTGAGTCACACACACACATACACACACCTTCATCCTACCTCTCTGCTCCATTTAGAATTCAGAAAAACATAAGGGCCCTGAGGCATATGGGGAAACATTGTACAGAAACATCATAAGTAAGATGTAATGAAATGGGTAGGAAAATACGCACAAGAAGGTAACATGCTCTGAAGGCAAGAGGCACAAAGATATACTTTATTTCAAAAACCTTAGGCAGTTAGTTAATGATTTGGAGAAGTACAGCCAAGTTACACTCAGCAAATTTTGTAGTATGCTTCAATTTAGTGGGCACAAAAGCTGTTTATTGTTGAATGAACAACAAGTATAATGTAATTGGTTTCATACAATTAGAAGGTCACCAAGCTCTGCTTGTTACAATTGGCATTGCCATAGCCAGGGGCTTATGTGACCTCAAGTGATGATTGGCCTGAGGGAGTAAGCCAGAAATGTGTGTGCTTTGGGCTATGGAGACTGACTAATCTGGCTGTAAGGATTGGGGAAAGGAAGCCAAGAATCAGATCACGGCACTCGGGCAGGGCATGGTGGACTCAGTTGAATGTAGTTAGGCTCCATTCATCACTTTCCAGGGGTTTGATCTGGAGCTGGGGATGGGAGGGCATGGGAGGGACAAGGTGAAATGATAGAGCTCCAGGAAAACACAATTGAAATGTCAGTGCATAAGCATCTCATAATAAGGTGGATCCTAATTCTAAGGCCATCTAGTTAGAAGCAGGCCCCCAGCTTGTGTGGGATGGGCTTGAACTCTCACACAGAGTTCTTTAATTCCTGGTACTGAGCCACCCAGAAACAAAAACTGATGGTGCTGCTTATTTCAAAATACAGTTTTATATCCATCCACAAGGTTTGTAGATTGATGATTGGTTGTAATATCATTCCAAAGACTAGGTTCATCTTTTCCCTAACATTTGAATAATTAAGAAGGAAAAAAGGGAGGTTAGCTGGGTATGACAGTCACAGGGATGCCAGAGAACATCCCTGACAATTAATGATTATTTATCAGTGGAAAATTTTTTTTTTCTTTTTCTGAAAGCAGTAAGCTTCACTTTGCCAGTGTGTGAAGAGACCTGAAGGAGGAGAATTAAGTAAGGCCTTTGTTCCCTTGCTCATGCTCCTCTTTTAGCCTATGACCAATGGGTTCATTTGGTCTGTGCAGAGTACAGATGAGTCATGAGTTGATTGCTCACACACATCAGTTGGTTTTCTCCCCCACGTTGATGAACCCTATGTCTAACCTCATCCAATCATCCTGCAAATGAATACCACTAGCCACAGAGAAGACCAAAGAAGAGAGGGACAATTTGCAGTGCAAATCCATCATCATTGCTGGAAAAGCAACTCCAAGTGCATGGAGCATTTTTCCATATGGGAACAGCACAGTTCAAGGTTCTGATAGAACACAGTGCAATGCCAAGGACATCCGAGACACTTGATTTGCCACTTTGCTTTCTAAAACAAAACTATGAACTATCAGGAAGACTGATATTTGTTGATTTTGGTGATATTTTTGTTGATCATTTAAAGAACACCAAATTATTAACAATCTGTTTTGCCAGAACAGATAAGAATCTAGAACTATAAATCTACTGCTGGCCATGGATGAAGACAGTCCTTTTTTGTTACTTAATATCAGTATTTATTTTTTTCCACTAGAACTGCTTAGCTTGGGTGAATTCTGGTTGATAATTTCAGAAGGATGAAAAGCTAACTAGAACTGGGCATTTGGCCCAGATAAATCTGATTCCAGTACTATGAAAGAAGCAGCAAGGGAAATAGAAAGTCTTTGACAAAAATTGTTGATAATTGGCTAAGGAGTGGGGAGGAAAACAGAAGACTTGGAGAGCTATGAATGTTATTCCAACATAGAAGAAAGACGCAAGGGAAGAATCAAGATGCTACAGATGTACAACACTTTAAGAAAAATTATGTATATCAACAATAAAACTCCTGGTAACCAGAACTTTTAAGTCTGGATAAGTCTTTCTGGAATAAGTCTTTCTGGAAACCTAAAATGCACAGGCAAAATGGAAATTTGGGGTTTGAATTTCTGCTCTGTAGGACCTTGGTGAGGCCACCTCGCCAATCTACATTTCAGTGACATCCACCTCCCTCACCCATAAACTGTGGGTGACGTGACCATTTATTCCACAGGGCTATTATCAGGATTAAATCAGAGGCCTGTATCTCTGATTTCCTAATCAAATAATAGGTGTTTAAAAATTGCCAAGCATTTACCTATTTTTACACCAATTAGTTTTAGAATTTTAACAGATTTGTATAGGAAGTCATATAAAATATTACACACCTTCTAAATCAGATTTCAATCAACATAATACAGTGAAATGTCTTGATTACTCAGGTTATCGTTATCAATAGCCTTTAATGGATGAGGCAGCAGTAAGACAGCAATGCCCTCAGCTCTTGTTGAGATAGTTCCTACCTTCCAGGATTATATTGAAAACTAGGATGAATACCCCAAATAATTATTGAATCCCTTTTATTTAAAAAGTTTCATAGAGTAAATAAAAACAGTACTTTGCTAGGAACTAATTTATTGTCTTGTCATTAGAAAGGATTAGAACCAATCACTTGGAGCAGATAGATGTCTCTCTAAATCATTAAGAACATGAATGGGGGAGGGGGGGAGGAGAAGAAATAGAAAGAAAAGGAAAGAAAGAGGCCCGAAGTAGAGAAACTCCTCTTTACAACAAACATGAATGCTTGACCTTTTTCTCCCTCTACTTTACTCCATTTATGAGGTTAAATCAGCATGGTGGGGGAAAATATAACACAATTTTAAATCCACACAGATCAATAAATAGCAGCAATTCGAATTCATCCACTACCTTTTCTTTAACCACAGGAGTTCAAGAGACAGCACCATCAAATAATATTTACAAAGCATGCACAGTGTCCCACCCAGAACTATAATAGTAAAGGTATGGTTATTTTACTCTAAGAGTTTACAGTCTGGAAACAAAAAGACATATTTTGAAGGTTCTGAAAAAAATTGTTTTAAAGCCTGCACTAGCATTGGGGATAGACAGTGTATTTTACAGACAGAGAAGCAGAGAGAGAGAGAGAGAGAGAAAAAAAAAAATGATGCCATGGCCTAAGATCATATAGGCAGTGACAGAATCAAAATAATTCCAATACCCTTCCTCATATTTCATTGCAGTCTCATCACTGGTCAATGGTGGCTTATTCCAAAGTAGTTCTGAATTATTTCTTAAACCTAAAGCAATACAAATGAGAAAAGTCTAAGTGGTAATCTACAGCATTTAAGATACAGAAAATTTTTGCCCATGAAAACACACTGAAGTGACTCCATGTCGTGGTGAGTTATCAAATTATGGAAAGAACATTGCAGAGATTAAAATGTTGCATAAGAGAGAGAAAGCAGCATGAGTCAGGGGTTTGGGAAATATGAGTCAGACTGAAGGGAAGGAGCCAAAACCATAGAGAATTAAGGGCCTGAGTAGGGATTTAATGGATGTTCACACAGTTGCTTCCATTAACTTTGAGAGAAAACCAAGTGTGCAGTTCCATAGACTGGGGCTCAGCGTGGTAAAGATGCTAGGAGTGCGAGCTGAGGAAAGATCAGACTGGGTTGTTTAGAGCAGTGATGGTGCCAAAGTCAGCAAGAGAGGGACCTGCAATAGCATAAATCACCAGGAGGGAGAACACGGGCACATTTTTGAAAAATGAGGGAATCGCCAAATATTGCCATTAGCTATTCTTAATGCATTAGAATGATGAAATGTGAGTTGATTTATGTGTTGTGATATTTTAGGAAGCACACTCTATTATTTTGTTCTTTGATAATGTTTACGTTAGGCTATATCTCCATAGTTCAGAGCTATAGTTCAGAGCTGCTCCCTGTGGTGGTAATCCAAGCTCTAATCCCACCTTTAAGGCCCCGAATTTGCTCGTGACTTGAACTACCATTTTAGGGGCACCTTCAATCAGGCACTGCACCAGGTTTGTCCCACACAGCCCCTTCAGCCACCCGGACTCCAGCTGTCAGCCATTCTCATGCAAACCACTTCTGTCTTGTCAGTGTTTCCTAAGGCAACCTGCCTTCTGCCCAGAAATAACCTCCTATTTCTGTCAATCCGTGTACCTTGCCTTCAAAGTGCTGCTCAAAACTCACCTCTTCCGGCAAACCTTCCATAGCCACCCACCTCTGATGCTGCCTTATTCCCGATAGAGTCTGCACTTGTCAACACCCGTGCTTTACATCCGTTTCCATTTGCTGACCTCTTGCTGATTTTGCTGTTTTTCTCACATCTTGCCTGTTAACCTGCCTTGTCAATGTTTAGTTACTTGAGATAAAACATTGATCCTTTCCTTAAACATCAGTTCTCGGCAATCGTGATGCACTCATCTATTTCTTGAACAAATATTTACTGAAAACCCACCATGTTTCATGCATTCTGCTAGGCACTAGGAATACAGGAAAGAAAAGTAAGACATAGACCACTTCCTCAAAGAGTGTGGGGTCCAGGGAAGTTGTTCACTGATGGCCTGAGAACCTAGTGAGCTTACCTGTCAAGGATTAATTTTAGATGGTTTAAAAACAAAACAAAAACTCTTCTCCCCGGAGTACTTTTTTCTTAGATAATCAGGAAAAATCATGAGTGACCTGAGCAGTTTCCCTTATGAATAAAGCATTGCTTTTTTGCACTACAGATACTCTCTCCACAGAGGGCTTTCATAAACACATGTGGAGGAGCCGGGTCTCCTGGCACCTCTGTACAGAAGTGGATACTCTGCTTTGCGTTTCTGACATAGGTGTATAGTTTAGTGATTTTCTTATCACATGGAACTTTCTGATATTTAAGACAAATAGAAATGCATATGCCATAACTGAAAGTGCAGTCAGTTAGAGTCCCAGCAGATCCAGCTCAGGGTACATGCTGAAGCACTCACTCGACTCCTTTGGGATAATTTCTCAAAGGGAAAAATTTCAGGCAACTGCGCTTTATTGAATTTCAGGAGGTTTCCCCTCAGAAAGAGTTAAAAGTGAATCCAAGTAAGTAGAAAATGCATGAAAAATATCACCAGTCCATCCTAGGTGTGGTGAGTCCGGTTGCAACTTTGTTTGTTTTTTTGATAGAAAAAGGAAAAGAATGTACCAGTAATAGAGGCAGCGGTATTTTACTTGGTGTTTTGTTGTTGTTGTTGTTGTTGTTTGTTTGTTTTTGTTCAATTACGTAACTCACCTCATATTTTTATTAAATAACCCTTCTCAGAAGGTAAATGGACCTGTTCTTAAGAAGGAGTAGGTCCAGGCCGCACAGTTTTTATGTTTAAAACCTATTTAATGATATATTAATTCCACTGGCAACATTAACCTATTTATCAAAGAGACTTAGAACTGAATGACAAGAAAGTAGGAAGGCAGTCATTGGACACAGGAGTGTGACGGTGTGCTTTGCAGAGAGGTATCTCTGAAAGAAGCCTCAGTCACCAGTGAGGCCTCCTGTACAAAATGCAGCAGCCACCCTGAGCCCTTGATCATCTGCCAGCACGTAGCGAGGAAACTTGCCACATCTGAATCTCACATTGCAGCATCCCTCAGGGCTGTTATCACTGCAAATGCTGGCAAATGTTCTTGACATAAAACAATAGGAATTCTGCTGTCATTTCTGCATTAGCAAGTCATAAAGCTCCAAAGAAACCTCAGTAGAAATGTTTTCATCAAGTGCATATGAGAAAATAATAAAAGACACAAAAAAGAATGGATCATTTCAAAGCAAGATTGCTGCACCTTGTCCTAAAAAGGACAGAATTATAATCACTGATTTGAAAATAAAAATAATAATAAATTTCGAAACAAACATTTTTTTAATAAACTCACCAGACCTTAAAAACCAGGTTTAAAGAATTGTCTAAGTAGGTACTTTAATAGGTTATTATCCAATAAACAGCCATACATCCCTCAAGTATTTTTCATCTCTTCTCCGTCTTTCTTTTAGAAAGAATCTCTCTTATTGCTTCTGCACCCAGCTACTCGAAGCCCATATATGAGGACAACCCTCTTATAATCTGAACTTCCTATATTATTATACTGGGTAGTGTAAGTGCAGTAATTCTCCTTGGAAATGTAAGAAAGATAAATGACAACATTCTGAACTTTTTAAAGGGAAGGGCAAGAATTGAGGAATAAATTTTAATTAACTGATGGTTCATTTTTTTTATTATTGACTCTTGGCCCATTTCTTCCAAAGCACCACCCTGGGCCTACCACAGAGATATTCTGAGACTCCCTTAGTTTGTCACAGTTTTTATGCTAAATTTGTCATCAAGGAATTTCAAGGCTATATTTTTTAATGATACTTAGAGTCTTAAGTTGTTGAGGAACACCAAAATCACTTAATCCTTTCATTTATGCTATTTAACTTCATAATGTGAGAGATCTGAATGAATGAAAACTGATGTAGATAAGGCAAAATTAAATTTCACTTATAAATTACTGTGTAATATAAATGTACACACACAGATTCACATCACATTTTGATCCCAAAGAAATTTATTATAACAGGTTCCTTACATTATGACTGAGCATATTTTTACTTTACTAAGAACTTCAATCTACCTATTCCTTAAAGCACCTTGAGTATATTATTCCCCAAATTGAAATGCTTTGGGAAATATATATTTTACACTACACCAGCCTATCTCTCCTAGAGGATTATCGCCAAATTAAATTCTTTGTGTTTTTGTGTTTTGAAATTTGCAGTGAAAGGTTTATACAATCATGTTACCCTAAAGTTTGAACACACACACACACACACACACACACACACACACACACACACACACACACACCAGGGAATGTATAATATTAAAGTTTGGCTTATACCGTGTTTTTGAGCAGGTTTTAAAGATTTGTCAATAGAAATTATCTCAAGTGCAATGTATTGGGTAGAAAAAACAAGCATCATACAATTTGTTTACATTTAAAAAAAACACAAAACAGTGCTGTATATTCTGATGGGTGCATCTTTGTATAGCAAAAGTATAAAAACACCTCAAAGAAGGATTCACACCTACCAGGATAGTGGCAGGTGGATGGGTACAGGGATGAGGCTGAAGTAAGGCTTTATTTAGCTATATCTGAAATATTTCATTTCTTAACAAAATAAGAGCTGAGGGAAGTAGCGCAGAATGTTAACATTTGCTAAATCGGAGCGGTACACACTGGCATCTATGAAATTATTTTTTGAACACTCAAAATAATTTATCTCTTTACATATTTCCAATACAGCAATATTGCCAAGTAATGTTTTAAAAATAAAGTAAAAACTCAGTTTCTTTAAGAAAAGTATTAAGACAATATGAAGGCTATATCAACATCTTCACAACCAACTCAAACCCTTTCCACATTGCGTGTCTTTAACAGACATAGATGAGTGCGCGGCAGGGACACACAACTGCAGAACGGATCAAGTGTGCATCAATTTGCGAGGCTCCTTTGCCTGCCAGTGCCCTCCAGGGTATCAGAAGCGAGGAGAGCAGTGTGTAGGTAAGTACAACTGTGCAATAAGCAAAGTCCCGTCTTGAGCATCTTAATTGCTTAAACATCAGGTACTCAGAGCAAAGCACTCATATTTATTTGGAGAATGATAACTAACAACTGCTTATCCTTTCATTGAATGCCAGTTTCATTTTCCACATTCACAAAAAAAGAACTACCTTTAAAGATTGAGCATGTTCTGGATATCAAAATGTTGGTTACCTGTTAGACTCAGCAAAAGCAGAAATTTGGGGTATGAATGAAATCACAAAAGCAACTGAGAAAATAATTTTAAATTACCTACATGGGGACCACAGCATGTAAGCACTGATGATACGGGCTTCATTCACTGGTTTTAGCATAGCATATTTTATAGGGCAAATGATGAGGTTCAAATCCCAGCTCCCAGTTAGAGGCCTTACTTTGAGGCCTTAACTCACTTTGAGGCCTTAGGTGAGTTCCTGAAATTCTCTGTCTCACTTTTTTTCTGTATACTATGTAGTTAATACTAGCTCCTACCTCAGGAACTCATATGTGGGAATGTTAAGAACAGTGCCTAGTCCTGTGCCGAATAGCTGTGTGCTGTCATTATGGAATGAGTTAACATACCGAACATTCTTTATGCTGCAAGCAGGTGCAGTGCTAGGAATGCAATGCCAAGTTCCTCATGTGCCTCTATTTGAGAGCTCTACTTGAGCTCCCTGAAGGCTGGGGACAGGCCTGATTTGTGTCACTGCTCTCCCTGAAGAGTGCCCACCAGGTAGATGCTCTAGGCACATTTTTTGAATGACTGGAAGAACACGGTATGGGGAGGTCGACTAACAAATAAGAGGTAAACTAAAGTGTCCTGGGCTCAGTTTGGAGGCTCAGCACTAGGCATGAAACCCTTTCATTGAATTCCTCTGTTCATTGATTTACATGCCGTCACCTCCTACCATAGATCAGTGGAGAGCCCTTATTTCCTCTTAGGAACAGAGGATCAGGATGTGGGGACAGGTGGCCAGCATCAATTTCTGCCTTGAGAATGTGAGCTATTGATATCAGGATGTCACCACTGAGCTCTGCGGGGTTCTTCCTGCCACAGGGCTATGCCCAGAGGTTGGGGTTCATGCTAAGTCTCCAAGGAAGGCCCAGGTTTGCAGTGACTGAAGTTGTGATTTAGGAGAGGATTGTGTGGGAAAACACAGGCACCAAAGTTTTGCCCACTGTATGAGTCAGGAAAAAAACAATTGAGAGCATGAAAAGAACAGAAAAAGAACTAACCCAAACTACTGCAGGAAGAGTCAAAGAGAATGGAAGATACGGTTGTAGCCCTGTGTGATATGGTAGGAGATGTATTTTAATTCAGATCTAATCATGTGGTATTTTCTTCACCCATTGAACCAGATCTACATTCTTCAACAGAGCATATAAAGTCTACCTTAATCTATCCTTGCCCAGCTCTGAACACCACTCTCCCCCAACCCCACCCCCACCACACACACACTAATTCCAGCTCTATCCCACTAGTTATAGTTCCCCACATACATCACACAGTGTCACACTTCAGTGCCTCTACATAAACTCTTTCGGCACCAAGAACATGCACTCCTGGCAAACTCCTATTCAACTCTCAAATCCCAGCTCAGAGTCATTTCCTCTGGGAAGTCGTTCAGGATCTACCCCAATATAATTAGTCATCCCTCCTCTATGCCAGTACTTCTCACATTTTGATGGATCCTTTTCGTAACTCTCCTATCGGATTCAGATTAATTCTTCTGTAAAATACAATAAAAATGTTGTGGTAACCCCCAGTTGCTATTCATAAATAAGTACCCTCATTTTCTGTACTTATTTGTGGCAGACTGGTCCAAATAGTCCACGGACCAGCAGCGGTTAGCAGGTCACACTTCGAGGGGCACAGTGCTCCCTTTCCCCTTTCCACCTTTCCACTGTTGATCTTATCATTCCATGCAGTGACCTGTTTTCATGCCCATCTTCCACACTAGATAAAGGTGGAACATATGTATATTTATCATTATTGTAAATCCTGCAGTGCTAAACATAATGCTAGCCAATAACAATGGCCTGATGAATGTTTACCGGCTGTGAAGACATGCATCATTTACTCATCGAATATTTATTGAGGGTTGACTGTGTGCCAGACACTGTTCTAGATGCTGGACCATGATGGTGAACAAACAGAATTTACAGAATCACCGCCTTCAGGAGCTATTAGAAAGTACTATTTATACGAATTAGCTATCAAGACTGGCACTTGGGTACTAGGAAGAACTACGCTAAAATTGCCCTTAGTTAGTGTGACGTTTCCATTCATTCAACTAATGTTTATTGTACACCGACTTATGCCAGGCTCTGTTTTATCTGTCATGCATTATAGTGAGGGAGACACATAACACAATGTTAAGGAGTGTCAATGGCTACAAAGAAATACAAAGCAGGATAAGGGGATAGATGAATCTTTTATATGGATGGTCAGAGATGGCCTTCCTGAGGTGACATTTGAGAGACCCCTAACTAAATGAGGCGGGAAGCCATATGATTATTATTACAATTTGTTTCAATATTCAAGTTAAATGAAATAGATTTTGTGACTTATTAATAATAGCTCCCATGTATTTTTTACCTGTTTGTGTGAGGAAGTTTACCTACGTTACCTCATGTAATCTTGAAACAATTCTACCACATTGTTGTACTACTATTTACAGAGGAAAAATGGAAGCTCCAAGTTAGTAATTGCCAGAAGATTCAAACTCAGATTACCCTGAGGCCACTTGATCACACTGCCTCCCACACTTTTAGTTATTAAAGTATCAGAAGAGCTCAGCATAGTTCTGTTTTTGTTTTTGTTTTTTAAAGATTTTTATTAGGGAATTGGGGGGATGGGAACAGTGCTGGGGAATTGGGGGAAGGGGAACAGACAAGTTGCTGTATTTTTTGTTGTTGTTGTTCTTCAGTCTAGTTGTGGAGGACGTTGCTTCACTGGCCCAAGTTGGCACCATCATTGCGCTCTTCCCGGGCGAGGCACATCAGTCGCCGGCTTCTGGACGGCCACTCACAGCGGCTGCTGGCCGCTCACGCTGGCTGCTGGCTACACACGGTAGCCCATGGCAACCCACTGCCACAGGGGTTGCAGCCTACGCCATCCCCGGCGACTCACGGCAGCCCAGCTCCAGGTTGAGCTGTTGTTCAGCATCTTAGCTGTGGAGGGCAGTGTCACTGGCCCTCATATGTGGGATCCGAACCGGGGCCCTCTGGCGTCCCAAGCCAGTTCTTAACCATCGCGCCACTCGGCCGGCCCCCTGTTTTTGTTTTTTACTAGTGTCACTACATAGTCTTTACATTGTGCATACATGATTGTTATTTTGAATTACACATGCCATGTTGGAATTGCCACAAAGTATAGAGTCATGAATTAACGAAATTTTATCATGCTTCTAAGATGTTTATCTGACTCTCCAAGTTCTCGATCAAGCATTTTTATAGTTGGAAATATTTATATGAGAAGGACATGTGCTGGGACTCTTCATCAATGTAAGAAGGGCACTTCGGTTTAGCATCTTCTTCCTTCCATAGTGCTCTTTCGATTCTCACAAACTTCATTAGATGCTCACAACCAGCACTACGATCCACATTTTACAAAAGAAAACACCAAGATCCTGAACTTTTAAGTGACTTCACCTAACTCACCAACTCAAACGCAACCCATGCTTCTCTCTCTCAGTTTCATGCTACATCACTCAATTCTTCGACAGTTCTTTTTCACTTCTGTCCTCATAAACAAGCTTTCAGGTTCCCCAAGTTGACATTCTCATATACATGTGAAACAGTCTTAATTTCTTTTCTTTCTTCTAAATCTCAACCCACCCAATCAAGTTTATGAAGTCTTTGTTCTTAACATGTTCCTGAAGTGCAGAATGCAGAGCACAGCATATTTAAAACACATATACCCTAAAAAGAAAAAAAGAAAAAAAGAAAAGAAAACACATATACCCTAATTAAAAACAGTAATAATTACTTATAAAATGAGGTCTTCTCTAGGTAGGTTTTCTCGATAATGTTCTGCTGAGAACTTGAGAGCAAACAGCTGTGGATAATCAATAACATAGTGCTCTGTGTTTGTGTGTGCCTGATAACGTAGATATCGATGAATGCACCATGCCTCCATTTTGCCACCAAAGATGCGTGAACACACCAGGATCATTTTATTGCCAGTGCAGTCCTGGGTTTCAGTTGGCGGCAAACAACTACACCTGCGTAGGTAAGTAAGCCTTTTGGGAACCGCCGTCCTGACTACCTGATTTCTGTCTTCAAAGAAAGCAAACCCCATGCCACACTGCAGCACTTCCAGTTTTCTGTGTTCTTGAGTGAACTGGTTCCCATCAACTTCCCCGCATAAAGCTGAAAAGACAATAGCCAATCTGTTTCTGAAAACACATCAAGATGTGAATGGAAAACTTCGTTAGCCTTGGTTTAGTTCTCCTCTGTGGGTGTATCAAAAAATTGTTTAAAATACAGGTCCATTGATATACACACACCAATTAGTCAACAGTGTGTGATATAAATGCTGAAGGTGCCAAAGGAGTTACTGCAAGTTCAAGGACATAAACTTTCCACTGAAAGCACATCTGATTTTTACATGCTTCTTCTCCCCTTTCAGAATGCAATGTCACGGCACACAATTTGAAGATTGGCATGACATGGAAAGAATCTAGTGCAGGAAAAATGCCTTTTCACAATATTCTCAGTGCCTTAGAGCATTGCAAAACTCCGTATGGGTCTCAAAGGCTTATGTTATAATTGTAATGGAATTTAACAGAACCCATTTAAAAAGTAATAAATAGCACAGATAAATCTTCACTGCAGCATGCTGAGAGACCATATCAGTATGAGTGTCTTATATCAATTATTTATAGAGTTGGCATTTTGCATCTGAACAACAACAAAAGAAAACAGATACTGGAATGTATATTTATTAGGATCATTAAATTCTTTTGGAAAGATTCATCAAACCCCAAAATATCTGTCATTCCCAGAAAAAAAATTCTGGTATTTCTAAAAGAAGCCTATGACAGATGTTTGAAGCTGTTCCAACAAATATGAAACCTGAATGAATGTTCTCCAATGCGCTTCTGCAGGGCAAAGAATCCAGCTAGGGAATTACTCACTTATCAGCAGATGACATAGGTACAAAAGAGCAAGGATTTGCTTAAAGACATAGATATATAAATGTATGTAACCTTTCCTTTCAGACATAAATGAATGTGATGCCAGCAATCAATGTGCTCAGCAATGCTACAACATTCTTGGTTCATACATCTGTCAGTGTAATCAAGGATACGAGCTAAGTAGTGACAGGCTCAACTGTGAAGGTAAAATATTTTCCAAATAATTTTTTAATAAGACTCCAATCCCTTTGATTGCTGTTTCTTTATCTGATTATGTGCCTGTTTATGGAAACAAATTTTTATCCATAGAAATTCTATTCTAACATCCAGTTAATTAAATTACAACATTGACATTGTCATGTGTTATCAAGAGAAATGAGGGGGAGAATAACTAAAATATTAAATGTAGGATGGGTCTAATAATTAGAAAGGGTGCTCTAGTGTCTTGCTCCTCAAAGTGGGATCCAATGGCCAGCAGTATCAGCACCTCCTGGGAGCTTGTGAGAAATGTAGAACCTCAGGCCTCAGCCCAGACCTACGGAGTCAGATTCTACATCCAACTCTGGGTGACTGGTGTGCACATTTAAGTTTGAAAAATGCTGATTGCATGTCAGAAACATTAGAATAGAAACCAAGCAAGCTGGCTTCACGTCTTATTCCTGACTGTTTGACTTGAGCTCATTTCTTATGTTGCCTGAATTTCATTTTCCACACAAGTAGAAAGGGGGCCGTTTAACTGAAGGGATGACCTTCAGAGTCCATTGCACATGTACATTCCACTGTGTAATTTAAAAGGCATAAGACATCCCGAGGGGGTGCCATTAATACTTGATGTCTCCTACTCCCTCATGGACTCTCCTAGCTATACTTGGGGCCACAAAGGTCATCCCTCACCCAGAGAGGTGTCACATCATGCTACTATGCTCAAAGCCCAAAGGGGCTGGCTCTGGACACCTGTCTCTACCCTTCTAAGCAAACTAGAAGGACGTCACCATTGAGAAATAAAAAGCATTCTTCCCCTGAAGGCCAGATCCTGACAGGATATCACTGCTAGAAGCTAGTCAGTGATGGGAATTGAAGTTCAAAGCTCAGATTAACTTGGTGTCAGAGCGACCCAATTTCTGAGAAAGTACATATGAATCTATATCATGGGTGGGTCTGCAGATCCCAAAGTGAAAAGCATCTACCATAAGCTAATTAATTCACTCTCCTCAGCTTGTACAGTTAGGGACAGGATTTGCCAAACTGTCAATAATGATTAAGTAAAACTGATGGTAAGACGAACTCTTTGTGCTGTGAAGTTCTAAGGGAAAATGAGCTGAAAATTGTTAGAATTTGCCCTTGAGCTTCTTATAAAGTATTGTATTTCAGTTACAGAGTTTGCAGTGTTTTTACTCTATTATCTCATCTAAAATATATTACCAATGTAGTTTTTCAACTCTGTGTCCTTGCTCTTCTCTGATTCAACAGACATTGATGAATGCAGAGCTTCAAGCTATCTGTGTCAATACCAATGTGTTAATGAACCTGGGAAATTCTCATGTATGTGCCCCCAAGGATACCAAGTAGTGAGAAGTAGAACATGTCAGGGTAAGTTCATTGTTTTCCTATCTGCTATGTTTAGTTTTTACCAGAAAGAGCAGGGAGGAAGTTGTAGGATTCTCTACCATAGACTTTATTTTTTCCACCTTGAATATACAACCTGAGCTCTCTTATCTCCCTGCTCATCAGATATGCACATCTCATAAAGACGGTATTCACTGTTAACACTTACTTTCCTTGAAATTTAAAGTAATTGTTTTTCTTTCTTAAAATAGAAATAATTTTAATAAAATACTGATATCCCTTCTATATAGCCTATATAATCTCCATGCTATACATCTTCTAATCATCTACCAGAAAGAATTCAATTATTCAAATATCTCACCATGAGTTTGAGTCTAGAGCATAAACTTAATATGTGGGTTAGGCATACCTCTAAAACACCAAGATTATAAATTGAGTAGTAGTTTAGATGTTGAGAATATCAGCCTCATGTGTATTAAAATGTGCTTGAATTCTTTTGCAAATAACTATTGATTCAAAAATAGCTAATGAAGTTGGGCCCAGTTGTAAAATAAATATTCAGGTGATCTTCACACATACACATAGGTAGGAAGAAGTAACTCTCTATATGGTCTTTTTGGAACTGATGTACCATCAATGCTACATATAGCTTGAAATTTCTTTAACAGGGAAAACACTGCTCAGATAAAACCAAAAATGCAGATAACCCTAGAAAACTTAGTACAAACACTTGGATTTACATAAAGCAATGAGAGAATGAAAAAAAAAAATGACTCAACCTGAAGACAGAAAATCTGTTTGAGTCCTAGCTGTACTGCATTCTAGCTGTACAATCTTGAACAAATTATCAAACTTCTCAGCTTTCTAATTTGAAAAAGGGAGCTGAGGGAGGAAAATGGAATAATATATGTAAAAAATTATTTGTAAAATATACAGCCTTTCCAATTCAAGATGTTTTTATGAAATTTATCTAGCAATGTAAATAACTAGTAGTAAGTCTACTCTAGAGAATCCTTTATAATCAGAATTGAGAGATAGCACACAAAGCAGTAAAATCCTATTGAGAAAGGAAAAGATCAAGGAAAGGAGACACTGGGGATTCTCAGTCTGTATCATGATTTGACAAAGAAATATTAACTAAGAGGAAGATTTATGACTGGGGATTTATTAGCATGTATATGATTAATCAACTAGACTCCAACCACCAAGTATGAGCACAATCAGAATGTCATTCATTGCACAATGAACATCTTTATACCCCTTTCCAGGTTACTAGACACTCTGCAACATGTTAATTGTGGAAAAACTTTGCATTGCAATGGTTTTACTTTCTGAACCCTAATTGAGACTTTTAACATGAATATTACATGCAGGGAAATGTTAGCCAGTGGGATATCTTACCAATTTCCCTGGCATCCGAAACAAATGTCTATGTGTTTCTCATCATAAATGGATTTGATACACAGCAAAAGACAGAAGCAAATTAATGTACAGTGGAATCTTTTCTGCCTAGTCCTTATATCTGGAAACATTTATACCTGTTGTAATTAAAAGTGAAAATGCACTGGAATTTCAAATAGGGGATTCATGAATGTTATATCTTGAAGATATACAGCTTCAGAATGTTTGGTTAAGCCAAAACTTGTGTGTGTGTGTGTGTGTGTGTGTGTGTGTGTGTGTGTG